>NC_084634.1:3630476-3680476 GCF_033978795.1 Nerophis ophidion | reverse complement strand
ACAATACTTTAAAATACTGTACATTACAATATAACACTATTAGACATCACTATATAATACACCATCTTACACAATGCAATACAATACTATTATAATACAATAAAATACATTGTTGTAAGTTATTATCAAATACTATGCAATAGTATATATTTCCATCTATTACGATATGATACTATACAATATCATACACCAATATACAATAATATAATAGCATATAACATACTATATAATATACGTCAATATAATAATACTATAAATTAAAGCTGCAAGCAGTGATGGACGGGACCGACTTTTGCTGGTGTTTCCTGCCTTTACCCATTCAACATATCCTTTACCTGCACATTACCTACCTTCCCTGCATCCTGGGGTCACCCAGACAACATATCTTTACCTGCACCTTACCTACCTTCTCTGTATCCTGGAGTCAAACTGGTACCTCCTTCTTTCACCCAGTCAACATATCTTTACCTGTACAGTACCTACCTTCTCTGCATTGTGTGGTCACGCTGGTGCTTCCTGCTTTTAAGCGGCCATCTTGAGAGGGCAGCAGCGCAGCAGCATCAGCGCAGCAGTTCTTTGAAGGCTCGTAAAATCAAAACCGGAGCAATTAGAAAAACTCTTTGCACAACTTTTAATCAGAAGGCTTCAATATCTTTCCTGTGGTAGTTTGAAGCCGACACAACAAACGCGCTCAGAGGAGACAATGTTTGAAAAAAGGTGACTGGTTTTTACAAAAGTTTTGTTTTGAAGGAGTAATTGCCAACTTCCTGTTGATTTTTGCTGAAGGATGTCAAATAATGAAATGTAGGTCTAAGTGAGACCTACATAGAGGTTTTTGTTTCATGTCTCTACAACATTCCTACTGGAAGTTGCAAGCAGTTTTGTCTGTGTTTTCTTCCTAGGAGCAGTTTTGTCTGGGTTTTATTCCTAGGAGGGGCTAGAGTGCAATTTTAAGTTTTGGAGTTTGTTTTTTTTAATTAGATCGCAAATTTCACCAGTCCTGATGTGTGTGTCCAGTTTGGTGAGTTTTGAAGCATTTTAAGGGGGTCAAATTACAGCTCAAAGAGGCAAAAATGACATTTTTTTAGGAAACTCTTGTTTTGAAGGTTTTTTTGCCAACTTCCTGTTGATTTTTGCAGTAGGATGTCAGTGTATGAAATGTAGGTCTAAGTCAGACCTACATCGAGGTGTTTGTTTCATGTCTCTACGACATTCCTAACGGAAGTTAAAAGCAGTTTTGTCCGTGTTTTTTCCTAGGGGGCACTAGAGCGCAATTTTGAGTTTTGGGGTTAGGTTTTTTTTAACTAGATGGCAATTTGTGTGTTAAATTTGGTGAGTTTTGAAGCATGTTAAGGGGGTCAAATTACAGCTCAAAGAGGCGGCGGTATAGTAATAATAAAACCTTAGAAATACAATAGGGTCCTCTGTCCCAAAGGGACATTCGGTGCCTAATTAGTTTTCATGGTGTGTGTGTGTGTGTGTGTGTGTGTGTGTGTGTGTGTGTGTGTGTGTGTAGGCCATCGAGATGGAGCTGAGGAAGATGGAGGTGTGTCAGGCCAACAGACACGTGTCCCTCCTGACCGCCTTCATGCCAGAGTCCTTCCTGCGTCACGGCGGAGACCACGACTGCATTCTGGTGCTGCTGCTCATCCCTCGACTGGTCTGCAAGGTCAACTTCACCTTTGACCTTGACAATCCAAGCACACACACGCGTTACGTCGCACACTATAATTACTGTGTGTGTGTGTGTGTGTGTGTAGGCGGAGCTCATCAGCAAACAAGCTCAGGAGAAGTTTGACCTGAACGAGAACTTTGTGGAAAGGACCGGACTGAGGGGTTCACTCGGGGAGCAGCTGAGCTTCGCCGGTGGTCTGGTTTACTCCCTCTGTCTGCTGCAGGCCACGCTCCACAAATACGAACAGTATGTTGAACTTTGACCTCCGTGACGTGTGTGAGTGTGTGTGTGATAGGGTCCAGAATTTGGATCCTTTCATGATTTCGGTGTGTGACAAGTGGTCAGACTGAGGTACTGCAGGGTGTGTATTGCTCCCCACTAACACACTCCTGATATTTGTCTATGTATTTGTAGTTATGTCCTTTTGGAACCTAAAACCTGACATTGGGTCCAGCTCGACCCGTGGACCCAAAAGGTCCAAAGCATGAAAAATGGCCTCCTGATCAGCTATATGCATTTATATCATTTTGAAAAATTGTCTCCGGATGTCAATTTTCATGACTTGGGTGTGTGAAGTGTGTATGACAAGTGGTCAAACTGAGGTACTGCAGGGTGTGTATTGGTCCCAACAATGACGTTCCCAACATTTGTGTGTGTGTCGATTGGTACTGGGCCGCAGAAGAATTTTTTATTAATTAAAACAAATATATTGATATTTAATTTTTATTTTTTAATTTTTTTATTAAATCAACATTAAACACTCAAGATACACTTACAATTAGTGCACCAACCTAAAAAAAACATTTTTCATGACAAAGGAAACAAAAAAAAAGGATTAATGACCTCTGTGTTATGGTTTACAAGAGGAGATGACGGCAGACTGACACCAGAGGGTTCATATATTTTAATAAATTATTATATATATATATATATAGTATATATATATAATAAGAATAATAAACAATACTAACAAATAAACTAAGGAAATGAAGTGTGACAAAACTCAAGAGTGTGTATGGTGTAAGACAGGGGTCAGCAACCTTTTTGAAAGCAAGAACTACTTCTTGGGTACTGATTAATGCCAAGGGCTACTAGTTTGATACACACTTAAAAAAAATGCCAGAAAAAGGCAATTTGCTCAATTTATCTTTAATAAAAAAAAATTAAAAAATTAAGTAAAATAAAAAATATATATGTATATATATATATATATATACACATACAAAAATGGGTATTTCTGTCTGTCATTCCGTCTTACATTTTTTTTCCTTTTTCGGAAGGTTTTTTGTAGAGAGTAAATGATGAAAAAAAAACCTTAATTGAACGGTTTAAAAGAGGAGAAAACAGGAAAAAAATGAAAATTACATTTTGAAACATATTTTATCTTCAATTTCGACTCTCTAAAATTCAAAATTCAACCGAAAAAAATGAAGAGAAAAACTAGCTAAATCGAATCTTTTTTTAAAAATTTAAAAAATAATTTATGGAACATCATTAGTAATTTTTCCTGATTAAGATTAATTTTAGAAATTTGATGACATGTTTTAAATAGGTTAAAATCCAATCTGCACTTTTTTAGAATATATAACAATATATAACAGACAAATAATTATTTCTTCTAGATTTTCCAGAACAAAAATTTTAAAAGAAATTCAAAAGAATGTGAAATAAGATTTAAATTTAATTCTACAATTTTCTAGATTTGCCAGAATATTTTTTTTTTTATTTTAATCATAAGTTTGAAGAAATATTTCACAAACATCCTCACTGTATATTCTTCGTCGAAAAAACAGAAGCTAAAATGAAGAATTAAATTAAAATGTATTTATTATTCTTTACAATAAAATTTTTTTTACTTGAACATTGATTTAAATTTACAGGAAAGAAGAGGAAGGAATTTAAAAGGTAAAAAGGTATATGTGTTTAAAAATCCTAAAATAATTTTTAAGGTTGTATTTTTTGTCTAAAATTGTCTTTCTGAAAGTTATAAGACGATAAGTAAAAAATTCAATGAATTTATTTCAACAAGTGAAGACCAAGTCTTTAAAAGATTTTATTGGATTTTCAAATTCTATTTGAGTTTTGTCTCTCTTAGAATTAAAAATGTTGAGCAAAGCGAGACCAGCTTGCTAGTAAATAAATACAATTTAAAAAATAGAGGCAGCTCACTGGTAAGTGCTGCTATTTGAGCTATTTTTAGAACAGGCCAACGGGCGACTCATCTGGTCCTTACGGGCGACCTGGTGACCCCTGGTGTAAGACTATGTGTAGAATTTACCTGAAGTGTGTGTTCCCAAAGTGTTGAACGAGATACGAGGAAGTCCAGGGCGCAGGCAGATGATCAGAGGCAGGAAAGAGGCGTCAGAATCCAGGGGCGAGCGTAGAAGTCGAGGAACGAAGGAGGCAGTCAGAGTACAGACGGAGATCCGGGGGAAAAGTGAGACGCACAGCTCACTTTCCAGACCGCGGAGGGTACTGCGGGAACACGGGAGAAGACAAGGGACACGTCAAACCACAGAGAGGAAACAAGAATGGAGCATAAAGCAGTTGCTTACGGGTACAACATGAAAATAAGTTCCCGTGCCGATCCTTGGGTCCACTGGCCTTTTATCCAGCTCGCCCTCATCAGTACCAGGTGTGCAGATTAACAATTGACTGCAGGCTTGTCATGGGTACAGTAGGGTGTGTGTTGGTCCCCACATGAACATTCCTAATATTTGTGTGTGTGTCTGCGTGTGTTTGTATTCTATCACCGTGGGACCAAATACCCGACATTTTACTCCCGCCGTGTGGTCCGTCCAATGTACTAAAATCAATAGAAAATGGCCTCCTATTCAGTCCTATGCATTTTAAAAATGTTTTTAAAATGGTCCATTTTCATGACCCGGAAGTGCGACGTGTGTATGACAAGTGGTGAAATAAAGGTACTATAGGTCCCCACAAGTTCATACCTGACACACGTGTGTATGACAAGTGGTGAAATAAAGGTACTATAGGTCCCCACAAGTTCATACCTGACACACGTGTGTATGACAAGTGGTGAAATATAGGTACTATAGGTCCCCACAAGTTCATACCTGACACACGTGTGTATGATAAGTGGTGAAATAAAGGTACTATAGGTCCCCACAAGTTCATACCTGACACGTGTGTATGACAAGTGGTGAAATATAGGTACTGTAGGTCCTCACAAGTTCATACCTGACACATGTGTATGACAAGTGGTGAAATATAGGTACTGTAGGTCCTCACAAGTTCATACCTGACACGTGTGTATGACAAGTGGTGAAATAAAGGTACTATAGGTCCCCACAAGTTCGTACCTGACACGTGTGTATGACAAGTGGTGAAATAAAGGTACTATAGGTCCCCACAAGTTCATACCTGACACGTGTGTATGACAAGTGGTGAAATATAGGTACTGTAGGTCCTCACAAGTTCATACCTGACACACGTGTGTATGACAAGTGGTGAAATATAGGTACTATAGGTCCCCACAAGTTCATACCTGACACGTGTGTGATAAGTGGTGAAATATAGGTACTGTAGGTCCCCACAAGTTCATACCTGACACACGTGTGTATGACAAGTGGTGAAATAAAGGTACTGTAGGTCCCCACAAGTTCATACCTGACACGTGTGTATGACAAGTGGTGAAATATAGGTACTGTAGGTCCCCACAAGTTCATACCTGACACGTGTGTATGACAAGTGGTGAAATAAAGGTACTATAGGTCCCCACAAGTTCGTACCTGACACGTGTGTATGACAAGTGGTGAAATAAAGGTACTATAGGTCCCCACAAGTTCATACCTGACACGTGTGTATGACAAGTGGTGAAATAAAGGTACTATAGGTCCCCACAAGTTCATACCTGACACACGTGTGTATGACAATTGGTGAAATAAAGGTACTATAGGTCCTCACAAGTTCATATCTAACACGTGTGTATGTGCCAGAGCTCTGTCCCAGTGCAGCGTGGAGGTCTTCAAGAAGATCGGCTCTTTGTACTCAGAGATGAGCGTCCACGAGCGCTCTCTGGACTTCCTGATAGACCTGCTGCACAAAGACCAGCTGGACGAGACGGTCAATGTGGAGTCGCTCACCAAGGCCATCAAGTACTATCAGGTAATAGCTCCGGCGGCCTGTAAATACGAAGTATGTAGGCCTTGACGTACGTGTGTGTACGTACATGTCCTTTAAAACTGTTTTGGAAACAACGTTGATTATACGTACAAGTCCTTTAAAACTGTTTTGGAAACAACGTTGATTATACGTACATGTCCTTTAAAACTGACTTTGAAACAAGTTTGATTATACGTACAAGTCCTTTAAAACTGACTTTCAAACAAGGTTGATTACGTACATGTCCTTTAAAACTGACTTTGAAACAAGTTTGATTATACGTACATGTCCTTTAAAACTGACTTTCAAACAAGGTTGATTACGTACATGTCCTTTAAAACTGACTTGGAAACAATGTAGATCATACATACATGTCCTTTAAAACTGACTTTCAAATGTTGATCATACGTACATGTCCTTTAAAACTGTCTTGGAAACATTAATTATACGTACATGTTCTTTAAAAGTGACTTAGAAACAACGTTGATTATACGTACATGTCCTTTAAAAGTGACTTAGAAACAACGTTCATCGTACGTACATGTCCTTTAAAACTGACTTGGAAACAAGGTTGAGTATACGTACATGTCCTTTAAAACCGACTTGGAAACAATGTTGATTAAACGTACATGTCCTTTAAAACTGACTTGGAAACAACATTGATTATACGTACATGTCCTTTAAAACTGACTTAGAAACAACGTTGATTATACGTACATGTCCTTTTAAAAGTGACTTGGAAACAAGGTTGAGTATACGTACATGTCCTTTAAAACTGACTTGGAAACAACGTTGATTATACGTACATGTACTTTAAAACGGACTTGGAAACAACGTAGCTCATACATACATGTCCTTTAAAACTGACTTTCAAATGTTGATCATACGTACATGTCCTTTAAAACTGACTTGGAAACAAGGTTGAGTATACGTACATGTCCTTTAAATTGACTTGGAAACAAGGTTGACTGTACATACATGTCCTTTAAACTGACTTGGAAACAACATTGATTAAACGTACATGTCCTTTAAAACTGACTTGGAAACAACATTGATTATACGTACATGTCCTTTAAAACTGACTTAGAAACAACGTTGATTATACGTACATGTCCTTTTAAAAGTGACTTGGAAACAAGGTTGAGTATACGTACATGTCCTTTAAAACTGACTTGGAAACAACGTTGATTATACGTACATGTACTTTAAAACGGACTTGGAAACAACGTAGCTCATACATACATGTCCTTTAAAACTGACTTTCAAATGTTGATCATACGTACATGTCCTTTAAAACTGACTTGGAAACAAGGTTGATCATACGTACATGTCCTTTAAAACTGACTTGGAAACAAGGTTGAGTATACGTACATGTCCTTTAAACTGACTTGGAAACAACATTGATTAAACGTACATGTCCTTTAAAACTGACTTGGAAACAACATTGATTATACGTACATGTCCTTTAAAACTGACTTAGAAACAACGTTGATTATACGTACATGTCCTTTAAAAGTGACTTGGAAACAACGTTGATCATACCTACATGTCCTTTAAAAGTGACTTGGAAACAAGGTTGAGTATACGTACATGTCCTTTAAAACTGACTTGGAAACAACGTAGATCATACATACATGTCCTTTAAAACTGACTTTCAAATGTTGATCATACGTACATGTCCTTTAAAATTGACTTGGAAACAACGTAGATCATACATACATGTCCTTTAAAACTGACTTTCAAATGTTGATTATACGTACATGTCCTTTAAAACTGACTTAGAAACAACGTTGATTATACGTACATGTCCTTTAAAACTGACTTAGAAACAACGTTGATTATACGTACATTTCGTTTAAAACTGCGTACGTGTGTGTGTGTGTGTGTGTGTATGTGTGTGTGTGTGTGTGTGTGTGTGTGTTCAGCACCTGTACAGCATCCACCTGGCAGAGCAGAGTGAGGACTGCACGGTGCAGCTGGCCGACCACATCCGGGTGAGCACACACACTCTCTCCAGCAGCCGGGTGTTGTTGGGACACTAATGTGGTGTCTTCAGTTCACACAGAGCGCCCTGGACTGCATGGCGGTGGAGGTGAGCCGCCTGAGGTCCTTCCTGCACGCGGGCCAGGAGAAGGCCGACCTGGCGGTGCTGCTCAAGGACCTGGAGACCTCCTGCAGTGACGTGCGGCAGTTCTGCAAGAAGATACGCCGCCGCATGCCCGGCACCGACGCCCCCGGCATCCCCTCCGCGCTGTTCTTCGGAGCGCAGGTACGTAACCCCGGGTTACCATCGCCAGGTGTGATGCTTCAAGGTGCGCTCTGACCCGCAGGTGTGCGACACCCTGGGCGACTGTCGCAAGCACCTCACCTGGGTGGTGGGCGTGCTGCAGGAGGTGGCCGCCGCCGGGGCACAGATGATGTCACCGCTGGGGGAGCAGGAGGGGCTGGTGGCCGGCAAACTGGAGGACGTGGCCTTCAAGGCGGGCGAACAGGTGCGTACACGTCCTTTACAACAAGGTGGATTATACCTACATGTCCTTTAAAACAAGGTGGATTATACGTACATGTCCTTTACAACAAGGTTGATTATACGTACATGTCCTTTAAAAGTGACTTTCAAACAGGGGTGATTATACGTACATGTCCTTTAAAACTGACTTGGAAACATTGATAATACGTACATGTCCTTTAAAAAACTAACTGGGAAACAAGGTGGATTATACGTACATGTCCTTTAAAAAACTAACTGGGAAACAAGGTGGATTCTACGTATATGTCCTTTAAAACTGACTTTCAAACAAGGTTGATAATACGTACATGTCCTTTAAAACTGACTTTCAAACAAGGTTGATAATACGTACATGTCCTTTAAAACTGACTTGGAAACATTGATTCTACGTACATGTCCTTTAAAACTGACTTTCATACAAAGTTGCAAGATATTTGATGTCTAACATTGGCTCCAGGTTGTTGTTTAGTAGAAGTTACATACTAGTTTAGTAGAAGTTACATACTAGTTTAGTAGAAGTTACATACTAGTTTAGTAGAAGTTGCATACTAGTTTAGTACAAGTTACATACTAGTTTAGTAGAAGTTACATACTAGTTTAGTAGAAGTTACATACTAGTTTAGTACAAGTTACATACTAGTTTAGTTCAAGTTACATACTAGTTTAGTACAAGTTACATACTAGTTTAGTACAAGTTACATACTAGTTTAGTAGAAGTTACATACTAGTTTAGTACAAGTTACATACTAGTTTAGTACAAGTTACATACTAGTTTAGTACAAGTTACATACTAGTTTAGTAGAAGTTACATACTAGTTTAGTACAAGTTACATACTAGTTTAGTACAAGTTACATACTAGTTTAGTACAAGTTACATACTAGTTTAGTACAAGTTACATACTAGTTTAGTAGAAGTTACATACTAGTTTAGTAGAAGTTACATACTAGTTTAGTACAAGTTACATACTAGTTTAGTTCAAGTTACATACTAGTTTAGTACAAGTTACATACTAGTTTAGTACAAGTTACATACTAGTTTAGTAGAAGTTACATACTAGTTTAGTAGAAGTTACATACTAGTTTAGTTCAAGTTACATACTAGTTTAGTACAAGTTACATACTAGTTTAGTAGAAGTTACATACTAGTTTAGTACAAGTTACATACTAGTTTAGTACAAGTTACATACTAGTTTAGTACAAGTTACATACTAGTTTAGTACAAGTTACATACTAGTTTAGTAGAAGTTACATACTAGTTTAGTACAAGTTACATACTAGTTTAGTACAAGTTACATACTAGTTTAGTACAAGTTACATACTAGTTTAGTACAAGTTACATACTAGTTTAGTAGAAGTTACATACTAGTTTAGTACAAGTTACATACTAGTTTAGTACAAGTTACATACTAGTTTAGTACAAGTTACATACTAGTTTAGTACAAGTTACATACTAGTTTAGTAGAAGTTACATACTAGTTTAGTACAAGTTACATACTAGTTTAGTACAAGTTACATACTAGTTTAGTAGAAGTTACATACTAGTTTAGTAGAAGTTACATACTAGTTTAGTAGAAGTTACATACTAGTTTAGTACAAGTTACATACTAGTTTAGTACAAGTTACATACTAGTTTAGTACAAGTTACATACTAGTTTAGTAGAAGTTACATACTAGTTTAGTACAAGTTACATACTAGTTTAGTTCAAGTTACATACTAGTTTAGTACAAGTTACATACTAGTTTAGTACAAGTTACATACTAGTTTAGTAGAAGTTACATACTAGTTTAGTAGAAGTTACATACTAGTTTAGTTCAAGTTACATACTAGTTTAGTACAAGTTACATACTAGTTTAGTAGAAGTTACATACTAGTTTAGTACAAGTTACATACTAGTTTAGTACAAGTTACATACTAGTTTAGTACAAGTTACATACTAGTTTAGTACAAGTTACATACTAGTTTAGTACAAGTTACATACTAGTTTAGTAGAAGTTACATACTAGTTTAGTACAAGTTACATACTAGTTTAGTACAAGTTACATACTAGTTTAGTACAAGTTACATACTAGTTTAGTACAAGTTACATACTAGTTTAGTACAAGTTACATACTAGTTTAGTACAAGTTACATACTAGTATAGTACAAGTTACATACTAGTTTAGTACAAGTTACATACTAGTTTAGTACAAGTTACATACTAGTTTAGTACAAGTTACATACTAGTTTAGTACAAGTTACATACTAGTTTAGTACAAGTTACTAGTTTAGTAGAAGTTACATACTAGTTTAGTACAAGTTACATACTAGTTTAGTACAAGTTACATACTAGTTTAGTACAAGTTACATACTAGTTTAGTACAAGTTACATACTAGTTTAGTACAAGTTACATACTAGTTTAGTAGAAGTTACATACTAGTTTAGTACAAGTTACATACTAGTTTAGTACAAGTTACATACTAGTTTAGTAGAAGTTACATACTAGTTTAGTAGAAGTTACATACTAGTTTAGTACAAGTTACATACTAGTTTAGTACAAGTTACATACTAGTTTAGTACAAGTTACATACTAGTTTAGTACAAGTTACATACTAGTTTAGTACAAGTTACATACTAGTTTAGTACAAGTTACATACTAGTTTAGTACAAGTTACATACAAGTTTAGTACAAGTTACATACTAGTTTAGTACAAGTTACATACTAGTTTAGTACAAGTTACATACTAGTTTAGTACAAGTTACATACTAGTTTAGTACAAGTTACATACTAGTTTAGTACAAGTTACATACTAGTTTAGTACAAGTTACATACTAGTTTAGTACAAGTTACATACTAGTTTAGTACAAGTTACATACTAGTTTAGTAGAAGTTACATACTAGTTTAGTACAAGTTACATACTAGTTTAGTACAAGTTACATACTAGTTTATTAGAAGTTACATACTAGTTTAGTACAAGTTACATACTAGTTTAGTACAAGTTACATACTAGTTTAGTAGAAGTTACATACTAGTTTAGTACAAGTTACATACTAGTTTAGTACAAGTTACATACTAGTTTAGTAGAAGTTACATACTAGTTTAGTACAAGTTACATACTAGTTTAGTACAAGTTACATACTAGTTTAGTACAAGTTACATACTAGTTTAGTAGAAGTTACATACTAGTTTAGTACAAGTTACATACTAGTTTAGTAGAAGTTACATACTAGTTTAGTAGAAGTTACATACTAGTTTAGTACAAGTTACATACTAGTTTAGTACAAGTTACATACTAGTTTAGTACAAGTTACATACTAGTTTAGTACAAGTTACATACTAGTTTAGTACAAGTTACATACTAGTTTAGTACAAGTTACATACTAGTTTAGTACAAGTTACATACTAGTTTAGTAGAAGTTACATACTAGTTTAGTAGAAGTTACATACTAGTTTAGTACAAGTTACATACTAGTTTAGTACAAGTTACATACTAGTTTAGTACAAGTTACATACTAGTTTAGTACAAGTTACATACTAGTTTAGTACAAGTTACATACTAGTTTAGTAGAAGTTACATACTAGTTTAGTACAAGTTACATACTAGTTTAGTACAAGTTACATACTAGTTTAGTAGAAGTTACATACTAGTTTAGTAGAAGTTACATACTAGTTTAGTAGAAGTTACATACTAGTTTAGTACAAGTTACATACTAGTTTAGTACAAGTTACATACTAGTTTAGTACAAGTTACATACTAGTTTAGTAGAAGTTACATACTAGTTTAGTACAAGTTACATACTAGTTTAGTTCAAGTTACATACTAGTTTAGTACAAGTTACATACTAGTTTAGTACAAGTTACATACTAGTTTAGTAGAAGTTACATACTAGTTTAGTAGAAGTTACATACTAGTTTAGTTCAAGTTACATACTAGTTTAGTACAAGTTACATACTAGTTTAGTAGAAGTTACATACTAGTTTAGTACAAGTTACATACTAGTTTAGTACAAGTTACATACTAGTTTAGTACAAGTTACATACTAGTTTAGTACAAGTTACATACTAGTTTAGTACAAGTTACATACTAGTTTAGTAGAAGTTACATACTAGTTTAGTACAAGTTACATACTAGTTTAGTACAAGTTACATACTAGTTTAGTACAAGTTACATACTAGTTTAGTACAAGTTACATACTAGTTTAGTACAAGTTACATACTAGTTTAGTACAAGTTACATACTAGTTTAGTACAAGTTACATACTAGTTTAGTACAAGTTACATACTAGTTTAGTACAAGTTACATACTAGTTTAGTACAAGTTACATACTAGTTTAGTACAAGTTACATACTAGTTTAGTACAAGTTACTAGTTTAGTAGAAGTTACATACTAGTTTAGTAGAAGTTACATACTAGTTTAGTACAAGTTACATACTAGTTTAGTACAAGTTACATACTAGTTTAGTACAAGTTACATACTAGTTTAGTACAAGTTACATACTAGTTTAGTAGAAGTTACATACTAGTTTAGTACAAGTTACATACTAGTTTAGTACAAGTTACATACTAGTTTAGTAGAAGTTACATACTAGTTTAGTAGAAGTTACATACTAGTTTAGTACAAGTTACATACTAGTTTAGTACAAGTTACATACTAGTTTAGTACAAGTTACATACTAGTTTAGTACAAGTTACATACTAGTTTAGTACAAGTTACATACTAGTTTAGTAGAAGTTACATACTAGTTTAGTACAAGTTACATACTAGTTTAGTACAAGTTACATACTAGTTTAGTACAAGTTACATACTAGTTTAGTACAAGTTACATACTAGTTTAGTACAAGTTACATACTAGTTTAGTACAAGTTACATACTAGTTTAGTACAAGTTACATACTAGTTTAGTACAAGTTACATACTAGTTTAGTACAAGTTACATACTAGTTTAGTACAAGTTACATACTAGTTTAGTACAAGTTACATACTAGTTTAGTACAAGTTACATACTAGTTTAGTACAAGTTACTAGTTTAGTAGAAGTTACATACTAGTTTAGTACAAGTTACATACTAGTTTAGTACAAGTTACATACTAGTTTATTAGAAGTTACATACTAGTTTAGTACAAGTTACATACTAGTTTAGTACAAGTTACATACTAGTTTAGTAGAAGTTACATACTAGTTTAGTACAAGTTACATACTAGTTTAGTACAAGTTACATACTAGTTTAGTAGAAGTTACATACTAGTTTAGTACAAGTTACATACTAGTTTAGTACAAGTTACATACTAGTTTAGTACAAGTTACATACTAGTTTAGTAGAAGTTACATACTAGTTTAGTACAAGTTACATACTAGTTTAGTACAAGTTACATACTAGTTTAGTAGAAGTTACATACTAGTTTAGTACAAGTTACATACTAGTTTAGTACAAGTTACATACTAGTTTAGTACAAGTTACATACTAGTTTAGTACAAGTTACATACTAGTTTAGTACAAGTTACATACTAGTTTAGTACAAGTTACATACTAGTTTAGTACAAGTTACATACTAGTTTAGTACAAGTTACATACTAGTTTAGTAGAAGTTACATACTAGTTTAGTAGAAGTTACATACTAGTTTAGTAGAAGTTACATACTAGTTTAGTACAAGTTACATACTAGTTTAGTACAAGTTACATACTAGTTTAGTACAAGTTACATACTAGTTTAGTACAAGTTACATACTAGTTTAGTAGAAGTTACATACTAGTTTAGTACAAGTTACATACTAGTTTAGTAGAAGTTACATACTAGTTTAGTACAAGTTACATACTAGTTTAGTAGAAGTTACATACTAGTTTAGTACAAGTTACATACTAGTTTAGTACAAGTTACATACTAGTTTAGTACAAGTTACATACTAGTTTAGTAGAAGTTACATACTAGTTTAGTACAAGTTACATACTAGTTTAGTACAAGTTACATACTAGTTTAGTACAAGTTACATACTAGTTTAGTACAAGTTACATACTAGTTTAGTACAAGTTACATACTAGTTTAGTACAAGTTACATACTAGTTTAGTACAAGTTACATACTAGTTTAGTACAAGTTACATACTAGTTTAGTACAAGTTACATACTAGTTTAGTAGAAGTTACATACTAGTTTAGTAGAAGTTACATACTAGTTTAGTACAAGTTACATACTAGTTTAGTACAAGTTACATACTAGTTTAGTACAAGTTACATACTAGTTTAGTACAAGTTACATACTAGTTTAGTAGAAGTTACATACTAGTTTAGTACAAGTTACATACTAGTTTAGTACAAGTTACATACTAGTTTAGTACAAGTTACATACTAGCTTAGTACAAGTTACATACTAGCTTAGTACAAGTTACATACTAGTTTAGTACAAGTTACATACTAGTTTAGTAGAAGTTACATACTAGTTTAGTAGAAGTTACATACTAGTTTAGTACAAGTTACATACTAGTTTAGTACAAGTTACATACTAGTTTAGTACAAGTTACATACTAGTTTAGTACAAGTTACATACTAGTTTAGTACAAGTTACATACTAGTTTAGTGCAAGTTACATACTAGTTTAGTACAAGTTACTAGTTTAGTACAAGTTACATACTATTTTAGTACAAGTTACATACTATTTTAGTACAAGTTACATACTAGTTTAGTACAAGTTACATACTAGTTTAGTACAAGTTACATACTAGTTTAGTACAAGTTACATACTAGTTTAGTACAAGTTGCATACTAGTTTAGTACAAGTTACATACTAGTTTAGTACAAGTTGCATACTAGTTTAGTACAAGTTACATACAAGTTTAGTACTAGTTACATACTAGTTTAGTACAAGTTACATACTAGTTTAGTACAAGTTACATACTAGTTTAGTACAAGTTACATACTAGTTTAGTACAAGTTACATACTAGTTTAGTACAAGTTACATACTAGTTTAGTACAAGTTACATACTACTACTCTGGCTGTCCAGAAGTAGTCTTTGTCATTAAGTCAAATGTGCCAGTCTTGTTTTTGGTTGAGCCCTAAAAAGTGTTTGTACTGTAAGTCTTGTTCCTATTCCACACCATCTTTTAGCGGTGTTGACATGGCTGTGTAAGTAAGCTCATGCTAATTGATAGCATCTATATGGCATATCCAGTGTAAATTAGCATGGAGCTAACATTTTGTAAAGCGCAGCCTTACTTTGGAGTCTTGTTTACCCGCCAAGTGTTTGTGCCGGTGTGGTAAACTTAGGATCTGCTTTAACCATCACGGCATCGACTGTAATGATGTCAAATATGTCACGTGGGCGTCGGTCCGTCTGGCAGATTTACGGCCGCGCGGGCGCCAACCCGTACGAGTGCCTGCGCCAGTCCTGCTGCGTCGTCATAGCGACCATGAACAAGACGGCCACCGCCATGCAGGAGGGAGAGTACGACTCCGAGAAGCCTCAAAACAAGGTGAGGCCTCGCCGCCGTGGTCTGGGTGGAGCGTGGCCATGACTGAGCGTCACCTGACCCCCTCAGGCCCCGCCCCCTGTGGAGGTGCGGGCCGCCGCCCTGAGAGCCGAGATCACGGACGCAGAAGGTGTGGGCGTGAAGCTGGAGGACCGAGAGACCGCCATCAAGGAGCTGAAGAAGTCCCTGAAGATGAAGGTTTGTACTTCTGGTGGTCTGCACATACAGTGCATGAGAGCTGCACATACAGTGCATGAGAGCTGCACATACAGTGCATGAGAGCTGCACCTATAAAGCATGAAAACTGCTTCTCCCTTCCAGGGGGAGGAGCTGAGCGAGGCCAGCGTGCGCCTCAGTCTGCTGGAGAAGAAGTTGGACAGCTCCTCCAAGGACGCCGACGAGCGCGTGGAGAAGATCCAGACCCGCCTGGACGAGGCGCAGAACCTCCTGAAGAAGAAGGAAAAGTAGGCGATTTTACGTACATGTCCTTTAAGAGTGACTTGGAAACAAGATTGATTATACGTACATGTCCTTTAAAACAGACTTTCAAACAACTATTATACATATATGTCCTTTAAAAGTGACTTTCAGACAACGACTATACGTACATGTCCTTTAAAACTGACTTGGAAACAAGGTTGATTATACGTACATGTCCTTTAAAACTGACTTTCAAACGAGTATACGTACATGTCCTTTAAGAGTGACTTGGAAAAAAGGTTGATTATACGTACATGTCCTTTAAAACTGACTTGGAAACAAGGTTGATTATACGTACATGTCCTTTAAAAGTGACTTTCAGACAACGACTATACGTACATGTCCTTTAAAACTGACTTGGAAACAAGGTTGATTATACGTACATGTCCTTTAAAACTGACTTTCAAACAACGATTATACGTACATGTCCTTTAAGAGTGACTTGGAAACAAGGTTGATTGTACGTACATGTCTTTTTAAAACTGACTTTCAAACAACTATTATACGTATCTGTCCTTTAAAACTGACTTTCAAACAACTATCATACGTATATGTCCTTTAAAACTGACTTTCAAACAACTATCATACGTATATGTCCTTTAAAACTGACCTGGAAACAAGGTTGTTTATACGTACATATCCTTTAAAACTGACTTAGAAACAACGTTGATTATACGTACATGTCCTTTAAAAGTGACTTGGAAACAATGTTGATCATAAGTACATGTCCTTTAAAACTGACTTTCAAACAACTATCATACGTATATGTCCTTTAAAACTGACTTTCAAACAACTATCATACGTATATGTCCTTTAAAACTGACCTGGAAACAAGGTTGATTATACGTACATATCCTTTAAAACTGACTTAGAAACAACGTTGATTATACGTACATGTCCTTTAAAAGTGACTTGGAAACAATGTTGATCATACGTACATGTCCTTTAAAACTGACTTTCAAACAACTATCATACGTATATGTCCTTTAAAAGTGACTTTCAAAAAACAATATTATATGTATATGTCCTTTAAAAGTGACTTTCAAACATCGATTATACGTACATGTCCTTTAAAACTGACTTGGAAACAAAGTTGATTATACGTACATGTCCTTTAAAACTGACTTTCAAACAACTATTATACGTATCTGTCCTTTAAAACTGACTTTCAAACAACTATCATACGTATATGTCCTTTAAAAGTGACTTTCAAACAACGATTATACATACATGTCCTTTAAAAGTGACTTGGAAACAACGTTGATCATACGTACATGTCCTTTAAAACTGACTTTCAAAAACCTATTATACGTATATGTCCTTTAAAACTGACTTTCAAACATCGATTATACGTACATGTCCTTTTAAAAGTGACTTGGAAACAACGTTGATCATACGTACATGTCCTTTAAAACTGACTTTCAAACAACTATTATACGTATATGTCCTTTAAAAGTGACTTGGAAACAAGCTTGATTACACGTACATGTCCTTTAAAACTGACTTTAAAACAACTATTATACGTACATGTCCTTTAAAACTGACTTGGAAACAAGGTTGATTATACGTACATGTCCTTTAAGAGTGACTTTCTAACATCGATTATACGTACATGTCCTTTAAGAGTGACTTGGAAACAAGCTTGATTACACGTACATGTCCTTTAAGAGTGACTTGGAAACAAGCTTGATAACACGTACATGTCCTTTAAGAGTGACTTGGAAACAAGCTTGATAACACGTACATGTCCTTTAAGAGTGACTTGGAAACAAGCTTGATAACACGTACATGTCCTTTAAGAGTGACTTGGAAACAAGGTTGATTATACATACACGTCCCTTAAAACTGACTTTCAAAAGATTATACGTACATGTCCTTTAAGAGTGACTTGGAAACAAGCTTGATTACACGTACATGTCCTTTAAGAGTGACTTGGAAACAAGCTTGATAACACGTACATGTCCTTTAAGAGTGACTTGGAAACAAGCTCGATTACACGTACATGTCCTTTAAGAGTGACTTGGAAACAAGCTTGATTACACGTACATGTCCTTTAAGAGTGACTTGGCAACAAGCTTGATAACACGTACATGTCCTTTAAGAGTGACTTGGCAACAAGCTTGATAACACGTACATGTCCTTTAAGAGTGACTTGGAAACAACCTCGATAACACGTACATGTCCTTTAAGAGTGACCTGGAAACAAGCTTGATTACACGTACATGTCCTTTAAGAGTGACTTGGAAACAAGCTTGATTACACGTACATGTCCTTTAAGAGTGACTTGGAAACAAGCTTGATTACACGTACATGTCCTTTAAGAGTGACTTGGAAACAAGCTTGATTACACGTACATGTCCTTTAAGAGTGACTTGGAAACAAGCTTGATTACACGTACATGTCCTTTAAGAGTGACCTGGAAACAAGCTTGATTACACGTACATGTCCTTTAAGAGTGACTTGGAAACAAGCTTGATAACACGTACATGTCCTTTAAGAGTGACTTGGAAACAAGCTTGATAACACGTACATGTCCTTTAAGAGTGACTTGGAAACAAGCTTGATAACACGTACATGTCCTTTAAGAGTGACTTGGAAACAAGCTTGATAACACGTACATGTCCTTTAAGAGTGACCTGGAAACAAGCTTGATAACACGTACATGTCCTTTAAGAGTGACTTGGAAACAAGCTTGATAACACGTACATGTCCTTTAAGAGTGACTTGGAAACAAGGTTGATTATACGTACATGTCCTTTAAGAGTGACTTGGAAACAAGCTTGATAACACGTACATGTCCTTTAAGAGTGACTTTCAAACATCGATTATACGTACATGTCCTTTAAGAGTGACTTGGAAACAAGCTTGATTACACGTACATGTCCTTTAAGAGTGACTTTCAAACATCGATTATACGTACATGTCCTTTAAGAGTGACTTGGCAACAAGGTTGATTATACGTACATGTCCTTTAAGAGTGACTTGGCAACAAGCTTGATAACACGTACATGTCCTTTAAGAGTGACTTGGAAACAAGCTTGATTATACGTACATGTCCTTTAAGAGTGACTTGGCAACAAGCTTGATAACACGTACATGTCCTTTAAGAGTGACTTGGCAACAAGCTTGATAACACGTACATGTCCTTTAAGAGTGACTTGGAAACAAGCTTGATAACACGTACATGTCCTTTAAGAGTGACTTGGCAACAAGCTTGATAACACGTACATGTCCTTTAAGAGTGACTTGGAAACAAGCTTGATAACACGTACATGTCCTTTAAGAGTGACTTGGAAACAAGGTTGATTATACGTACATGTCCTTTAAGAGTGACTTGGCAACAAGCTTGATAACACGTACATGTCCTTTAAGAGTGACTTTCAAACATCGATTATACGTACATGTCCTTTAAGAGTGACTTGGAAACAAGCTTGATAACACGTACATGTCCTTTAAGAGTGACTTGGAAACAAGCTTGATTACACGTACATGTCCTTTAAGAGTGACTTGGCAACAAGCTTGATAACACGTACATGTCCTTTAAGAGTGACTTGGAAACAAGCTTGATAACACGTACATGTCCTTTAAGAGTGACTTGGAAACAAGCTTGATAACACGTACATGTCCTTTAAGAGTGACTTGGAAACAAGCTTGATAACACGTACATGTCCTTTAAGAGTGACTTGGAAACAAGCTTGATAACACGTACATGTCCTTTAAGAGTGACTTGGAAACAAGCTTGATAACACGTACATGTCCTTTAAGAGTGACTTGGAAACAAGCTTGATAACACGTACATGTCCTTTAAGAGTGACTTGGCAACAAGCTTGATAACACGTACATGTCCTTTAAGAGTGACTTGGAAACAAGCTTGATAACACGTACATGTCCTTTAAGAGTGACTTGGCAACAAGCTTGATAACACGTACATGTCCTTTAAGAGTGACTTGGAAACAAGCTTGATAACAGGTACATGTCCTTTAAGAGTGACTTGGAAACAAGCTTGATAACAGGTACATGTCCTTTAAGAGTGACTTGGAAACAAGCTTGATTACACGTACATGTCCTTTAAGAGTGACTTGGAAACAAGGTTGATTATACGTACATGTCCTTTAAGAGTGACTTGGAAACAAGCTTGATAACACGTACATGTCCTTTAAGAGTGACTTGGCAACAAGCTTGATAACACGTACATGTCCTTTAAGAGTGACTTGGCAACAAGCTTGATAACACGTACATGTCCTTTAAGAGTGACTTGGAAACAAGCTTGATAACACGTACATGTCCTTTAAGAGTGACTTGGAAACAAGCTTGATAACAGGTACATGTCCTTTAAGAGTGACTTGGAAACAAGCTTGATAACACGTACATGTCCTTTAAGAGTGACTTGGCAACAAGCTTGATAACACGTACATGTCCTTTAAGAGTGACTTGGAAACAAGCTTGATTACACGTACATGTCCTTTAAGAGTGACTTGGCAACAAGCTTGATAACACGTACATGTCCTTTAAGAGTGACTTGGCAACAAGCTTGATTATACGTACATGTCCTTTAAGAGTGACTTGGAAACAAGCTTGATAACACGTACATGTCCTTTAAGAGTGACTTGGAAACAAGCTTGATTACACGTACATGTCCTTTAAGAGTGACTTGGCAACAAGCTTGATAACACGTACATGTCCTTTAAGAGTGACTTGGAAACAAGCTTGATAACACGTACATGTCCTTTAAGAGTGACTTGGAAACAAGCTTGATAACACGTACATGTCCTTTAAGAGTGACTTGGAAACAAGCTTGATAACACGTACATGTCCTTTAAGAGTGACTTGGAAACAAGCTTGATAACACGTACATGTCCTTTAAGAGTGACTTGGAAACAAGCTTGATAACACGTACATGTCCTTTAAGAGTGACTTGGCAACAAGCTTGATAACACGTACATGTCCTTTAAGAGTGACTTGGAAACAAGCTTGATAACACGTACATGTCCTTTAAGAGTGACTTGGAAACAAGCTTGATAACACGTACATGTCCTTTAAGAGTGACTTGGAAACAAGCTTGATAACACGTACATGTCCTTTAAGAGTGACTTGGAAACAAGGTTGATTATACGTACATGTCCTTTAAGAGTGACTTGGAAACAAGGTTGATTATACGTACATGTCCTTTAAGAGTGACTTGGAAACAAGCTTGATTATACGTACATGTCCTTTAAGAGTGACTTGGAAACAAGGTTGATTATACGTACATGTCCTTTAAGAGTGACTTGGAAACAAGCTTGATTATACGTACATGTCCTTTAAGAGTGACTTGGCAACAAGCTTGATTATACGTACATGTCCTTTAAGAGTGACTTGGAAACAAGCTTGATAACACGTACATGTCCTTTAAGAGTGACCTGGAAACAAGCTTGATTACACGTACATGCCCTTTAAGAGTGACTTGGAAACAAGCTTGATAACACGTACATGTCCTTTAAGAGTGACTTGGAAACAAGCTTGATAACACGTACATGTCCTTTAAGAGTGACTTGGCAACAAGCTTGATAACACGTACATGTCCTTTAAGAGTGACTTGGCAACAAGCTTGATAACACGTACATGTCCTTTAAGAGTGACTTGGAAACAAGCTTGATAACACGTACATGTCCTTTAAGAGTGACTTGGAAACAAGCTTGATAACAGGTACATGTCCTTTAAGAGTGACTTGGAAACAAGCTTGATAACACGTACATGTCCTTTAAGAGTGACTTGGCAACAAGCTTGATAACACGTACATGTCCTTTAAGAGTGACTTGGAAACAAGCTTGATTACACGTACATGTCCTTTAAGAGTGACTTGGCAACAAGCTTGATAACACGTACATGTCCTTTAAGAGTGACTTGGCAACAAGCTTGATTATACGTACATGTCCTTTAAGAGTGACTTGGAAACAAGCTTGATAACACGTACATGTCCTTTAAGAGTGACTTGGAAACAAGCTTGATTACACGTACATGTCCTTTAAGAGTGACTTGGCAACAAGCTTGATAACACGTACATGTCCTTTAAGAGTGACTTGGAAACAAGCTTGATTACACGTACATGTCCTTTAAGAGTGACTTGGCAACAAGCTTGATAACAGGTACATGTCCTTTAAGAGTGACTTGGAAACAAGCTTGATAACACGTACATGTCCTTTAAGAGTGACTTGGAAACAAGCTTGATAACACGTACATGTCCTTTAAGAGTGACTTGGAAACAAGCTTGATAACAGGTACATGTCCTTTAAGAGTGACTTGGAAACAAGCTTGATAACACGTACATGTCCTTTAAGAGTGACTTGGCAACAAGCTTGATAACACGTACATGTCCTTTAAGAGTGACTTGGAAACAAGCTTGATAACACGTACATGTCCTTTAAGAGTGACTTGGAAACAAGCTTGATAACACGTACATGTCCTTTAAGAGTGACTTGGCAACAAGCTTGATAACACGTACATGTCCTTTAAGAGTGACTTGGAAACAAGCTTGATAACACGTACATGTCCTTTAAGAGTGACTTGGCAACAAGCTTGATAACACGTACATGTCCTTTAAGAGTGACTTGGAAACAAGCTTGATAACAGGTACATGTCCTTTAAGAGTGACTTGGAAACAAGCTTGATAACAGGTACATGTCCTTTAAGAGTGACTTGGAAACAAGCTTGATTACACGTACATGTCCTTTAAGAGTGACTTGGAAACAAGCTTGATAACACGTACATGTCCTTTAAGAGTGACTTGGAAACAAGCTTGATTACACGTACATGTCCTTTAAGAGTGACTTGGCAACAAGCTTGATAACACGTACATGTCCTTTAAGAGTGACTTGGAAACAAGCTTGATAACACGTACATGTCCTTTAAGAGTGACTTGGAAACAAGCTTGATTACACGTACATGTCCTTTAAGAGTGACTTGGCAACAAGCTTGATAACACGTACATGTCCTTTAAGAGTGACTTGGCAACAAGCTTGATTATACGTACATGTCCTTTAAGAGTGACTTGGAAACAAGCTTGATAACACGTACATGTCCTTTAAGAGTGACTTGGAAACAAGCTTGATTACACGTACATGTCCTTTAAGAGTGACTTGGCAACAAGCTTGATAACACGTACATGTCCTTTAAGAGTGACTTGGAAACAAGCTTGATTACACGTACATGTCCTTTAAGAGTGACTTGGCAACAAGCTTGATAACAGGTACATGTCCTTTAAGAGTGACTTGGAAACAAGCTTGATAACACGTACATGTCCTTTAAGAGTGACTTGGCAACAAGCTTGATAACACGTACATGTCCTTTAAGAGTGACTTGGAAACAAGCTTGATAACACGTACATGTCCTTTAAGAGTGACTTGGCAACAAGCTTGATAACACGTACATGTCCTTTAAGAGTGACTTGGCAACAAGCTTGATAACACGTACATGTCCTTTAAGAGTGACTTGGAAACAAGCTTGATAACACGTACATGTCCTTTAAGAGTGACTTGGCAACAAGCTTGATAACACGTACATGTCCTTTAAGAGTGACTTGGAAACAAGCTTGATAACAGGTACATGTCCTTTAAGAGTGACTTGGAAACAAGCTTGATAACAGGTACATGTCCTTTAAGAGTGACTTGGAAACAAGCTTGATTACACGTACATGTCCTTTAAGAGTGACTTGGAAACAAGCTTGATAACACGTACATGTCCTTTAAGAGTGACTTGGAAACAAGCTTGATTACACGTACATGTCCTTTAAGAGTGACTTGGCAACAAGCTTGATAACACGTACATGTCCTTTAAGAGTGACTTGGAAACAAGCTTGATAACACGTACATGTCCTTTAAGAGTGACTTGGAAACAAGCTTGATAACACGTACATGTCCTTTAAGAGTGACTTGGAAACAAGCTTGATAACACGTACATGTCCTTTAAGAGTGACTTGGCAACAAGCTTGATTACACGTACATGTCCTTTAAGAGTGACTTGGCAACAATCAGGTACATGTGGTCCTGAGTGTGTGTGTGCCACAGGGACTTCGAGGAGACCATGGACGCCCTGCAGGCCGACATCGACCAGCTGGAGGCGGAGAAAGCCGAGCTGAAGCAGCGCGTGGGTGGACAGTCCAAGATGGCCGCTGACGGCCCGCGAGGCCCCTCCGTGGTTCCAGGAGGTGAGAGAGTCAATACACACTTTGAAGGGGGCGGGGCAGCCTTTGACTCCGCCCATCAAGTCAAATAATATAGTATTTATTATTATTATTATATTTGTCGTTACATGGATTTGACAAAAAGTCCTAAAAGGCAGTAAAAAGTGGTCGTAATCTTGGGGGAAACCATTCAGTTGTCAATAGTCTGTGTTCAAAATCACTACTTTTCAATAACATTGTGTCACTTCTGTCAGGAAATACATTCCTCCATGAAGTAGATACACAGCTCCTATTAATGTCTTACTTCAAATAAAACTAGTTTTGTTTAATAAAATTCTACCCAAACATTTAATAATGTCAAATACAAATAAGGCAACAAGAGAAGAAGCCACACTTCTCTTTTTTACTGTCTAAATGTGTATATATATATATATGTATATATATATATACACTCACATATATATATATGCATATAAATACACTCTTTATATGTATATTTACACACATGTATTTATCTTTATATATACATACTTGTAAACCATTCTTAATTAAAATATTACAAAAATATTTTGTTTTTAAAAAGTGTATGTATATTTACCCTTAAAAAATTTGATAACAAAACTTTATAGTGTATGTTTACATATATATGCATATACGTATATTTATACTTGTAAACCATTCTTAATCAATTAAAATATATATAGATTTTACAAAAGTATATACATATATAGACTGTATATATATATATATATATATACGTAAAAAAATCTATTTAGATTTGTTAGTGTATATTTACTTATATACATACAAATATACATACACATATATAATCGTACTTGTAAACGATTCTTAATTGAATAAAAAATGTTTTATTTTTTTAAACTGTATATATATTTACACTTTTTTTAAAAATCTATTAATTTTTTTTAAAGGTGTATGTTTACATATATATGTATTTTTTTTATATATATATACATATATATATTCGTACTTGTAAACTATTTTTAATCCATTCTTTATCACAATTTTTTTTATTAAACAATATATATAAAGATGTATATATATGCATATACGTATATTTATATATGTATTTGTACTTGTAAACTATTCTTAATCAATTACAAAATATATAGATTTTACAAAAGTATATACATACATAGACTGTATATATATATGTATATACTTAAAAAAATCTATTTAGATTTGTTAGTGTATATTTACAGATATACATACATACACATATATAATCGTACTTGTAAACGATTCTTAATTGAATAAAAAAAAAATTTTTTAACTATATATATTTACACTTTTTTAAAAAATCTATTAATTTTTTTCTAAAGGTGTATGTTTACATATATATGTATTTGTGTGTATATATATATATATTCGTACTTGTAAACCATTTTTAATCCATTCTTTATCACAAATTTTTTTTATTAAAATTTTTTATATATATATATATATATGTTTACTTTAAAAATATATTTAAAAAAAAAGTATATGTACATAAATACATTTAAAAAAATCTATTAAAAAATGTTTTTAAAGGTGTATGTTTACATATATATGTATTTGTATACATATATGTATATATATTCGTACTTGTAAACCATTTTTAATCCATTCTTAATCACAATTTTTTTTTTTTAAAGTGTGTGTGTATATATATATATATTGTATACGTACATAAATACATAAAAAAAAATCTATTAAAATTTTTTTTCAAAGGTGTATGTTTACATATATATATTTGGGTACATATATGTATATATTTGTACTTGTAAACCATTCGTAATCACAAAAAAAATTTTGATTAAAAAAAGTGTGTGTGTGTGTATATATATATATTTATATACTTTAAAAAAAAATATTTAAAAAAATAGATATGATATATTTATATATATATTTACTTAAAAAAATAGATTTGATAAAGTGTATACGTACATAAATACATTTTAAAAAAAATCTATAAAAAATGTTTTTAAAGGTGTATGTTTACATATATATGTATTTGTATACATATATATGTTTATATACTCATATTTGTAAACCATTCTTAATCACAAAAAAATATTAGATCTAAAAAAGTGTGTGTGTATATATATATTTATATATAAATAAATTTACTTAAACTTTTTTTTTCAATAGATTTGATAGTGTACATAAATACTTACAAAAAATCTATTAAAAAATGTTTTTAAAGGTGTATGTTTACATATATATGTATTTGTATACATATATATATATATTCGTACTTGTAAACCATTAATCACAAAAAAATATTTTATTTTTAAAAAGTGTGTGTGTGTATATATATATTTATTTTTTTTACTTTAAAAAATAGATTTGATAAAGTGTAAATGTACATAAATACTTTTAAAAATGTTTTAGCAATTAAGAATTGTTTACAAATACAAATATATATAGAAATACAATAGACTCCTCTGTCCCAAAAGGGACATTCGGTCCCTAATAATCAGTTCTAACATTAATAATTATCGATATATATATTTTTTTAAAGTATACTTTCATATTAATACTAATTAAATTCTTTTTTTTTTTAAATCTCCCACTTTCTGTGCAGAGGAACAAAAAGGTACGAACGTGCATGAAGAATATTTTGTTTCATTTTGCACGTCCGCCAACAAATATTTTTCTTTTTTAGATTCCAATGACATGTTTGCAGTGGTTAGCGTGTTGGCCTCACACTCAGGGGGCCAACTTTGCATGTCAGGATTTGTGCAAAAAAAAAAGCTTTAATGTTGCCAATCATCCACTTGACTTTTGACAAATATTCAAATATTTACCTTTGGTGCTTGCCCCGCCCACAGCGTGCCCCATGGCGGTGCAGGTGGTGGATTCACCGCTGCTGACTCGTCAGATCGAGGCGCAGAGACTTTGCATCAAGCAGCTGAAGAACGAGAACAACTGGCTGAAGGTGCGCGCCGCTCCTCTCTCTGACCACCAGAGGGAGACATTTCTGACGACTTTCTCATCCTCCCTCCCGCCAGGCGGAGAAGATGCGTGGCCAGCTGGCGGCGCTGCCCCCGCTCCGCGTGGCCAAGCTGCCCCGCCGGGACGCCGGGGGTCAGGCGCCGCTCTCTGGCGCCCTCTACAGGAAGACGGAGCAGCTGCTGGAGACGTTGCTGCAGATGAGCGCCAACGTCAAGGTGGTGGACGTCACAGGCAAATGTCCCGGTCAGTCTTACCAAATATCCCAGATTACCCAGAATCCCAGGTTCTCCGGCACGGTTTTTCCCCATTGAAAATGAACGGGCCGATTCTCCAACTTGCACAATTCCCACTTTCAACACCTGGACAATCAAACTACCGTTAATGTAAGTTTAATACCAATTCCACGAATTTAGTTATCACATTTTTCAACTGTTTAAAACGTTTCACTTAGTTGCACCCGTCGGTTTTTTCCTACAAAATCCTGGCTTTTCCCTAAATTCCATTTTTTTTACTAACTACCGTTCCTATTCAAACATTTCCAACACCAACCTTTTTATTTGATTGTGATATTTTCTACATTTTAAAAGAAATTCCTTTTTTTCCAGACATTCCCATTTAAACGAAGGGACAATCTTTCCAAATACCACAATTCTCAACCTATTCAAAGCATTGCACCATCAACACAGTCCACTCAAACTAACACTTTCCATCCATTCATTCATTCATTCATTTTCTACCGCTAACACTTTCCCAAGAAAGGAAGTTTTTTTCAAAAGACGGGTTTTTTAGCCTTTTTTAAAAGCATCTACAGTCTGTGGTGCCCTCAGGTGGTCAGGGAGAGTGTTCCACAGACAGAGCGGTGTAGCAGAAAGCCCGGTCAATGAATCAAACCATTCCCTCAGCAACACAGTCCTCATCCTGGACAGTCAAATTAGCACTTTACCAATTTACCCCCCAAAATTCAGGTTTTCCAGGATTCTCAATTAAAAAACGTGACTACTTCAACTATCCTCGACCGATTCAAACAATTCCAACACCAACCAATTCACTTCTATCAGTACTTTGAAGCTATTTATCATGATCCATAAATTCCCACTTTTTCCGGAATTTACCAAGAAATTAACCCATGACATGAATAGGGAATTTTTCAAAGTTCCACTATTTTCTGCACCATATGTTAGCCAATTGGAAGCTTTCAACCATCCACACACTCTAGTCTTCCGGAAATTCCCATTCTTACAGTTGTCAAGCGAATAATACAAATAATAATATATTTTAGCACTTTACATTGAGCAAACAACCTCAAAGAGTGTATAAGAAAAATAAAAAGATAAAATAAAAACTAGAACCGCCTAATAGCCATAAACTAGCACACATAAATGTTACAAAAAGGCTTTTTTTAAAAAAATAAGGGTTTTTAAGCCTTTTTTTAAAAGCCTCCACAGTCTGTGGTGCCCTCAGGTGGTCAGGGAGAGTGTTCCACAGACAGAGCGGCGTAGCAGAAAGCCCGGTCAATGAATCAAACCATTCCCCCAGCGACATAATCCTCATCTTGAACATTCAAACTAGCACTTTACCAATTTATCCCCAAAATTCGGGTTTTCCAGGATTCTCAATTTAAAAAATGTGACTACTTCAACATTTCTTGACCGATTCAAAAAATTCCAACACCAACCAACCGGTATATTAGATTTTTTTTTTTTTTTGAGAGCTTCTAATATTTTAACTTTTACCAGCAAGGATGCATACTTTGATGTAAAAACAAATATTTAAATGTATTTAAAGATAAAACTTTGTGTTATAGGCGACTTAGTATATTATTATTATTTGAAAAATGTCATCTTTTTTTAATTTTTTTAAGTTATTTTTGATAGGTATGTTAAACCGTGCCTGATTGCAGCAGAGATAGGACCCCCCACCTCCCCAGAAGGGACAAGCGGTAGAAAATGGATGGATGAATGTTGAAAACTTCAAAACTAAAAACTATTTAAATTCGAGCAACAGGCGTATCAGAGTATCAGTAATCTAATCAGGATCGCCGATACCAGCCTGACTTGGACTTGGTGTGATATCCAAAAGAGAAGGGTGGTATCGCACACCAGCAGTACTCACAACAACCACCAGAGGGAGCCACGAGTTCACTTCCACACAGGACTCAACCACACTAAGATTGCAGCTTAAAAAGTGACTTTTATGAAACATTTTGCAAATTAAAATACATGAAATAACTCAAATTATATTTATTGTTAAAACATTTGCATATTGTAACTGATTTTACTTTTTTTGGGGAGGAAGCATTTTAATTTCTGCTTTTTTGTTTGTTTGCAGTGACACCCAGTGCTCAACTTCTGGAGCAGACCTCTCGCTTGCAGTCGCTACGAGACACACTGGACAGACTCAAGGTGGACACACACACACACACACACACACACACACACATGGACTGACGGGATGTTGAACAGTGTGTGTGTGTGTGTGTGTGTGTGTGTGTGTCCAGGGGGAAGTAGCTGAACACGTAGTCAAGCAGCAGCCCGGCGCTCGAGTGTCGTCCGACTTTGCCACCTTTCCTTCTGCCTCCTTCATCAAGGTAGTATTAATAGTAGTAGTAGTAGTAGTAGTAGTAGCAGTAGTAGTAGCAGTAATAGTAGTAGTAGAAGTAATAGTAGTAGTAGAAGTAATAGTAGTAGTAGCAGTAATAGTAGTAGTAGTAGCAGTAATAATAGTAGTAGTAGTAATAATAGTAGCAGTGATAATAGTAGTAGTAGTAGTAATAGTAGCAGTAATAGTAGTAGTAATAATAGTAGTAGTAGTAGCAGTAATAATAGTAGCAGTGATAATAGTAGTAGTAGTAGTAATAGTAGTAGTAGTAATAATAGTAGCAGTAATAATAATAGTAATAGTAGTAATAATAGTAGCGGTGGAAGTAATAGTAGTAGTAGTAATAATAGTAGCAGTGATAATAGTAGTAATAGCAGCAGTAATAATAGTAGTAGTACTGGTAGCAGTAATAATAGTAGTAGTAATAGTAGCAGTAATAATAGTAGTAGTAGTAATAATAGCAGCAGTAATAGTAGTAGTAGCAGTAATAGTAGTGGCAGTAGAAGTAATAGTAGTAGTAGTAGTAGTAATAATAGTAGCAGTGATAATAGTAGTAGTAGCAGTAGTAGTAAAAGTAATAGTAGTAGTAGCAGCAGTAATAATAGTAGTAAAAGTAATAGTAGTAGCAGCAGTAATAATAGTAGTAGTAGTAATAATAGTAATAGCAGTAGTAGTAGTAGCAGCAGTAATAGTAGTAGTAATAATAGTAGCAGTAATAATAGTGGTAGTAGTAATAGTAGTGGCAGTAATAATAGTAGTGGTAGTAGTAATAATAGTAGCAGTGATAATAGTAGTAGTACCAGTAATAGTAGTAATGGCAGCAGTAGTAGTAGTAATAGTAGCAGTAATAATAGTAGCAGTGATAGTAGTAGTAATAGTAGCAGTAATAATAGTAGTAGTAGTAGTAATAGTAGCAGTAATAATAGTAGCAGTAATAGTAGCAGTAATAATAGTAGTAGTAGTAATAATAGTAGCAGTAGAAGTAATAGTAGTAGCAGTAATAGTAGCAGTAATAATAGTAGTAGTAGTAATAGTAGCAGTAATAATAGTAGTAGTAATAGTAGCAGTAATAATAGTAGCAGTGATAATAGTAGTAGTAATAGTAGCAGTAATAATAGTAGCAGTGATAGTAGTAGTAATAGTAGCAGTAATAATAGTAGTAGTAGTAGTAATAGTAGCAGTAATAATAGTAGTAGTAATAGTAGCAGTAATAGTAGCAGTAATAATAATAGTAGTAGTAGTAATAATAGTAGCAGTAATAGTAGTAGCAGTAGAAGTAATAGTAGTAGTAATAATAGTAGTAGTAGTAGCAGTAATAATAGTAGTAGTAATAGTAGCAGTAATAATAGTAGCAGTAATAGTAGCAGTAATAATAGCAGTAGAAGTAATAGTAGTAGCAGTAATAGTAGTAGTAATAATAGTAGTAGTAGTAGTAGTAATAATAGTAGCAGCGATAATAGTAGTAGTAGCAGTAGTAGTAAAAGTAATAGTAGTAGTAGTAGCAGCAGTAATAGTAGTAGTAGTAATAATAGTAGTAGTAATAATAGTAGCAGTAATAATAGTGGTAGTAGTGGCAGTAATAGTAGTAGTAGCAGAAATAGTAACAGTAGTAATAATAGTAGCAGTAATAATAGCAGCAGTAATAGTAGTAGTGGTAGTAATAATAGTGGCAGTAATAATAGTAGCAGTAGAAGTAATAGTAGCAGCAGTAGTAGTAATAATAGTAGCAGTAATAATAATAGTAATAGTAGTAATAATAGTAGCGGTGGAAGTAATAGTAGTAGTAATAATAGTAGCAGTAATAGTAGTAGCAGTGATAGTAGTAGTATTAGTAGTAATAGTAGCAGTAATAATAGTAGTAGTAGCAGTAATAATAGTAGTAGTAGCAGTAGTAGTAATAATAGTGGCAGCAATAGTAGTAGTATTGGTAGTAATAGTAGCAGTAATAATAATAGTAATAGTAGTAGTAGCAGTAGTAGTGATAATAGTAGTAGTGGTGGTAGTAGTAATAATAGTAGAAGTAATAGTAGTAGTAGTAGCAGTAGAAGTAATAGTAGTAGCAGTAATAGTAGTATTGTAGTAGTAATAATAGTAGCAGTAATAGTAGTGGTAGTAGTAGTAGTAGCAGTAATAGTAACAGTAATAATAGTAGTTGTAGTAGCAGTAGCAGTAATAGTAGTAGCAGCAGTAATAGTAGTAGTAATAATAGTGGTAGCAGAAGTAACAGTAGTAATAATAGTAGCAGTAATAATAGTAGTAGCAGTAATAGTAGCAGTAATAGTAGTAGTAGTAGTAATAATAGTAGTAGTAGTAATAATAATAGTAGCAGTAATAGTGGTAGTAATAATAGTGGCAGTAATAACAGTAGCAGTAGAAGTAATAGTAGCAGCAGTAGTAGTAATAATAGTAGCAGTAATAATAATAGTAGTAATAATAGTAGCAGTGGAAGTAGTAGTAGCAGTAATAGTAAAAATAGTAGCAGCAATAGTAGTAGTATTGGTAGTAATAGTAGCAGTAATAATAATAGTAATAGTAGTAGTAGCAGTGATAATAGTAGTAGTAGCAGTAATAGTAGTAGTAATAATAGTAGTAATAATAGTAGCAGTAATAGTAGTAGTATTAGTAATAATAGCAGTAATAATAATAGTAATAGTAGTAGTAGTAGCAGTAGTAGTAATAATAGTAGTAATAATAGTAGCAGTAATAGTAGTAGTAGCAGTAATAGTAGTAGCAGTGATAGTAGTAGTATTAGTAATAATAGCAGTAATGATAATAGTAATAGTAGTAGCAGTAGTAGTGATAATAGTAGTAGTAGCAGTGGTGGTAGTAGTAGTAGTAATAATAGTAGCAGTAATAGTAGTAGAAGTAATAGTAGTAGCAGTAATAGTAGTAGTAGTAGTAGCAGTAACAGTAATAATAGTAGTTGTAGTAGCAGTAATAGTAGCAGTAATTATAGTAGTAGTAATAATAGTAGCAGTAATAGTAGCAGTAATAGTAGTAGCAGTAATAATAGTGGTAGCAGAAATAGTAACAGTAGTAATAATAGTAGCAGTAATAATAGTAGTAGTAGTAGCAGTAGTAATAGTAGTTGCAGTAATAGTAGTAGTAATAGTGTAGCAGTAATAATAGTAGCAGTAGAAGTAATAGTAGCAGCAGTAGTAGTAATAATAGTAGCAGTAATAATAGTAGTGATAATAGTAGTAGTAGCAGTGATAGTAGTAGTATTATTAGTAATAGTAGCAGTAATAATAGTGGTAGTTGCAGTAGTAGTAATAATAGTAGCAGCAATAGTAGTAGTATTGGTAGTAATAGTAGTGATAATAGTAGTAGTAATAGTAGCAGTAATAATAGTAGTGATAATAGTAGCAGTAGAAGTAATAGTAGTAGCAGTAATAGTAGTATTGGTAGTAGTAATAATAGTTGCAGTAATAGTAGTGGTAGTAGTAGCAGTAATAGTAGTAGCAGTAATAGTAGCAGTAATAATAATAGTAGTAGTAGTAGTAGTTGTAGTAGTAGTAGTCATGCAAGGTAGTCTACTAGTGTTGTTGTAGGTGTCATGTTGCTGATGACTCAGTGGGCGGGGCTTGTGACCACCTTGCAGGCCAAAGAGGAGCAGCAGGGTCAGGCGGTGCTGGTGGGCAGACTGATGGTGTCATGTCCCCCAGGACAAGAGCAGGTGCACCAGCTGCTGCTCACACACACTCAGCTACACCACGTCCACAACTTGATGACCACCACCTGACTCTCACCACTAGTCATGGTTACTGTCACCTGACTATCACCACTGGTGATGGTTACTGTCACCTGAGTGTCACCTCTAGTGATGGTTATTGTCACCCGAAAGTCACCACTAGTGATGGTTACTGTCACCCAGACCATCCCCACTAGTCATGGTTACTGTCACCCAGACCATCACCACTAGTCATGGTTACTGTCACCCAGGCCATCCCCACTAGTCATGGTTACTGTCACCCAGACCATCACCACTAGTCATGGTTACTGTCACCCAGGCCATCCCCACTAGTCATGGTTACTGTCACCTGAGTGTCACCACAAGTGATGGTGAGTGTTACCTACAGTAATGGTTACTGTCACCTGAGTGTCACTACTAGTGATGGTTACTGTCACCCAAGAGTCACCACTAGTGATGGTTACTGTCAACCGAGTATCATCACTAGTGATGGTGAGTGTCATCACTAGTGATGGTGAGTGTCACCACTAGTGATGGTTACTGTCACCCGAGTATCATCACTAGTGATGGTTACTGTCACCCGAGTATCATCACTAGTGATGGTTACTGTCACCCGAGTATCATCACTAGTGATGGTGAGTGTCACCACTAGTGATGGTTACTGTCACCCGAGTATCATCACTAGTGATGGTTACTGTCACCCGAGTATCATCACTAGTGATGGTTACTGTCACCCGAGTATCATCACTAGTGATGGTGAGTGTCACCACTAGTGATGGTTACTGTCACCCGAGTGTCATCACTAGTGATGGTTACTGTCACCCAAGAGTCACCACTAGTGATGGTTACTGTCACCCGAGTATCATCACTAGTGATGGTGAGTGTCACCACTAGTGATGGTTACTGTCACCCGAAAGTCACCACTAGTGATGGTTACTGTCACCTGACTGTCACCACTGGTGATGGTTACTGTCACCTGAGTGTCACCACTAGTGATGGTTACTGTCACCTGAGTGTCACCACTAGTGATGGTTACTGTCACCCGAAAGTCACCACTAGTGATGGTTACTGTCACCTGAGTGTCACCTCTAGTGATGGTTACTGTCACCTGCCACCTCAAATCAAACGCTGGCATATTTCCATACTTTTGGTGTGCACACTAAACACAGAGTCATGTGATCAAGCTGCAAACTGAGAGTCAGTGGTTGTCAAACTAAACTACCACAGGACTAACCAGTGTTAAAAAGGTCTAAAACTCAACTAGCATGTTTATTTTGTGGACCACAACAACATTACACACCAATTGAATAACGCCCAAACTTTGACCAAAGTGCCACTCTCTCAAAACGTGCTAGCTTGATGCTAATTTACATAGCCAGGCTACTGTTAGTGACTCTACATGGCAATTCAGCAGTGAAAACTACAAAGGCGAAGAATGCTACAATCTTAACAACTGGTGTGTACAAACACCTTCTAGGGCGCAACAACTACTTACCTCCACAATCATTATCACATAATTACAAATTAAAATGTCATTACCATTTAGTAACACACACAAAAGTATTGAACATTGCTACCTTTCATTACCGGTATGGATTGGAACATACCCATCCCTCATCAGTGGTACATACCCATCCTTTATCAGTGCTACATACCCACCCATAACTCACCTCCCTCCCTGCAAAGTTGCAACATGGGAGCTAAGTGCATGCTGAGTGTGTTCCATAAGGAGTGTACTATGTGGCATGATGATGATCACAGCTTATGTTTGCACGTCCCAAAGATAAAAGCACACCTTTGTCGCTCTGCAAAGTTACCTTCTTTGGTTGCACATCAACCTGGAAACTGAGGTGGATTTGTTACTTTTACAGTCTGCTGCATTATTTGTGTGGACTATGATGTCACCTTCACAGGCCTCCTGCATCTGCTCAATAAAAAGTGTGTCAAAGGTCAGATTGTCAAGGAGGTTTAATTGGATAAAAAGTCTACTCAAACATTCAAAACACTTTAAAAACAGTCTTGTAAAAAAAAGCCAAAATTTTAAATCACCAATAATTTTTATGAGGTGCAGCTGGCCGGTTCTCCAGGAGGCGCTTGGTGACTTTCTGGAAAGGCAACAACACTTTTAAGCGTGTGTGTGTGTGTGTGTGTGTGTGTGTGTGTGTGTGATAATGACCTTGTTGTAGATCTGCACGTTGAGGCGGTTGGATTGTGTCTGAGCTTTCTGCTTCTCTGCAGCACGCTTCCTTTGTTGCTCTGGTAGACTGTCATACATCCTGCACCACACATGTTATATACTCTATTATCTACATCAAGTGCTTCATTTATTTAAATTATATATATATACAATTTATTTATATATGTGTGTGTGTATATATATATATATATAATGTTAAGGCTGTGAATCTTTGGGTGTCCCACGAATCGATTCAATATCGATTCTCGATTCAAAAACGACATTTTTCCAATTCAAAAGGATTGTGTATTCATTCAATACATAGATTTCAGCAGGATCTACCTCAGTCTGTGACATGCTAGCAGAGTAGTAGATTTAAAAAATAAAAAGCTTTTATAATTGTAAAGGACAATGTTTTATCAACTAATTGCAATAATGTAAATTTGTTTGAACTATTAAAGGAAGCAAAAATATGAGTTATTTTATCTTTGTGCAAACATTGGACACAGTGTGTTGTCCAGCTTATGAGATGCCATGCAAGTGTAAGCCACTGTGACACTATTGTTCTTTTTTATTACTTTTATAAATGTCTAATGATAATGTCAGTGAGGGATTTTTAATCACTGCTATGCTGAAATGATAACTAATATTGATACTGTTGTTGATAATATTCATTTTTGTTTCACTACTTTTGTTTTGTTCTGTGTGGTGTTTGTGTCTTTATTGCAGTTCTGAGTGTTGCTGGTTCAGGTTTGCTTTTGGAATTGGATTGCATTGTTATGGTGTTGTTGTGTAGTGGTTTGTTGGATTGATTAAAAAAAAAAATATATTTTTTTTTTGAAATAAATAAAAAATAGATTTTTTAAAAATGAGGATTGATTCTGCGTAAACGATTCGATTCGTATTTGAATTGATTTTTTCCCACACCCCTAATATATATATATGTATACATATATATACAATTTACATGTATATATATATATATATGTATGTGTGTGTGTACATATCCGTGTATATATACATATATACACGTATATATACACACACACATATATATATATATATATATACACACACATATATATATATATATATATATATATATACACACATATATACATACATATATAAATATATACACACGTATATATACACACACACACACACACACATATATATATATATATATATATATACACACACAAATATATACATACATATATATACTAGGGGCGTGGGGGAAAATCGATTCGAATACAAATCGAATCTGTTATGCGATTCAGAATCAATTCTCATTTTTAAAAAAATCTATATTTTTTTATATCAATCCAACAAACCACTACACAGCAATACCATAACAATCCAATTCCAAAACCAAACCTGAGCCAGCAACACTCAGAACTGCAATAAACAGACCAATTGAGAGGAGACACAAACACCACACAGAACAAACCAAAAAAATGAATATTATCAACAACAGTATCAATATTAGTTATCATTTCAGCATAGCAGTGATTAAAAATCCCTCACTGACATTATCATTAGACATTTATAAAAATAATAAAAAAGAACAAGTGGCTTACACTTGTATGGCATCTCATAAGCTGGACAACACACTGTGTCCAATGTTCTCACAAAGATAAAATAAGTCAAATTTTTGCTTCCTTTAATACTTAAAACAAATTTACATTATTGCAATCAGTTTATAAAACATTGTCCTTTACAATTATAAAAGCTTTTTAATTTATAAATCTACTACTCTGCTAGCATGTCACAGACTGGGGTAGATCCTGCTGAAATCTATGTATTGAATCAATACACAATCCTTTTGAATCGGAAAAATATCGTTTTTGAATCGAGAATCGAATCGAAAAAAATCGATATATTATCGAATCGTGACCCCAAGAATCAATATTGAATCAAATCGTGGGACACCCAAAGATTCACAGCCCTTATGTATATGTATATATGTCTGTATATATATATGCATATTATATGCATATTATATATATATATATATATATATATATATATATATATATGTATATATATATATATATAAAATCGGAGGTCGGGTCATATTTTAAGTACATGTTAAAATGTAAAAAGTTGTGTATTTCAAATGCTAAGTATTGATACCAGCCTGAATGTGACAAGGTATGTGATGAGTAATAAAGGAGTGGTATGATATCACCACTTTGATGCCAGTCTTACCTTTTGCTGCGTTGGATCATCTCCTTCCAAGGAACAGCCCTCATCAGCACACCTGCAAGCACACAACGTTGTTATCCTGTGGCCTCCAGGTTTTATCACACACAGGTGAGTTAGTTCCAAGGGGGCGTGGCCACACCTGCCGGTCGCCCAATGCTCTTCCTGTCCTGAGTCAGGATGTGCAGGCGCTGTCTGGAGCGGCAGATGAAGTCAGGTCGATACGTCACCAGAGCCTCCTGTGGACACATGAACATGAGGTCAGGTGGACACATGAACATGAGTGACTAGAGGATGAAGAAGTCAGGTGGACACATGAACATGAGTTGTGAGAGGATGAAGAAGTCAGGTGGACACATGAACATGAGTGACTAGAGGATGAAGTCAGGTAGACACATGAACATGAGTGACTAGAGGATGAAGAAGTCAGGTAGACACATGAACATGAGTGACTAGAGGATGAAGAAGTCAGGTGGACACATGAACATGAGGGTGAGGTCAGGTGGACACATGAACATGAGTGGTGAGAGGATGAAGAAGTCAGGTGGACACATGAACATGAGTGACTAGAGGATGAATAAGTCAGGTGGACACATGAACATGAGTGACTAGAGGATGAAGAAGTCAGGTGGACACATGAACATGTGAGACTACAGGGTGAAGAAGTCAGGTGGACACATGAACATGAGTGACTAGAGGATGAAGAAGTCAGGTGGACACATGAACATGAATGACTAGAGGATGAAGAAGTCAGGTGGACACATGAAAATGAGTGAGTAGAGGATGAAGAAGTCAGGTGGACACATGAACATGAGTGACTAGAGGATGAATAAGTCAGGTGGACACATGAACATGAGTGACTAGAGGATGAAGAAGTCAGGTGGACACATGAACATGTGAGACTACAGGGTGAAGAAGTCAGGTGGACACATGAACATGAGTGACTAGAGGATGAAGAAGTCAGGTGGACACATGAACATGAATGACTAGAGGATGAAGAAGTCAGGTGGACACATGAAAATGAGTGACTAGAGGATGAAGAAGTCAGGTGGACACATGAACATGAGTGGCTAGAGGATGAAGAAGTCAGGTGGACACATGAACATGAGTGACTAGAGGATGAAGAAGTCAGGTGGACACATGAACATGAGTGACTAGAGGATGAAGAAGTCAGGTGGACACATGAACATGAGGGTGAAGTCAGGTGGACACATGAACATGAGGGTGAAGTCAGGTGGACACATGAACATGAGTGACTAGAGGATGAAGAAGTCAGGTGAACACATGACTAGAGGATGAAGAAGTCAGGTGGACACATGAGAGGATGAAGAAGTCAGGTGAACACATGCTTACTGACCTGCAGGGAGGTGACTTGAGTGGTGGTGAGGTGGTGTTGTGTGGGCTGCAGAGGTTGTCTCCACACCACACTCCTCCTGTAGGTGTCGTACCAAAGTGAGCTGGGTTCAGGGACGTCCTCTTCCTCCTCCTCTTGCTCCTCTTCCTCCTCCTGCTCCTCAGGACGGTTCTCCTTCCTGGACTGGAACTCTAGGTGGTCCAAAGGGATGAACCAGGACACGGCTGAAAGATTCCCAGCAGACATAGTCCAAGTATTACTTGTCTCTCACGAGGACAACATGCTGAGATGTGGTGCATCTCCTGCCTAGTGTATGTATATATGGACAAAAATGTTGGTTCGGTACGTACCTCGGTTTAGAGGTCAGGGTTCGGTTCATTTTCGGTACAGTAAGAAAACAACAAACTATACATTTTTGGGTTATTTATTTACCAAATGTGTAAACAATGGCTTTATCCTTTTAACATTGGGAACACTATAATAATTCTGCCCACGTTAATCCACATTAAACTGCCTCAAGTTGTTGCTTTGATGAAATAAAAATGACAAAACCTTTCTTCTAGATATAAAAAGTGCAACATTAGACAGTTTCAAGTCAACTCATCATGCTTAATTTATTACAGCATTTGGGAAGCCTGTAGTTGACTTTTATTATGTAAATGTTGTATTTTTATCAACATGTGATAGCAGGGACCCTGCTATTCAAAACTAGGCTGCTACATTACTAATGATTCATGTAACTATAGCTGAAAAAAATAGTACAATAGCAATAGGAGAGACTATCCATCCCTGGACACCATGTTAGTTAATGTGAAATAACAGACAGACAGGGCTTTGCTGCCCCTAACACACACACACTCACACACACACAGCAAAATGAGCTAACGTAACACTAAAAGCTAATTAGCCTCACCTCAAGCCAGAACTGTGAGCGAGCTGAGCTGCAGTTTAAGTTTCTAGAAGGTCAACGGGCTCATAGTGATGTTTGTAATAGTTGTGACTGGGAAGTGTTTAGTATAATTTGGGGAGTGTACAATGTCCGCTGCTCACCTGCCGAACATATATTTGCTCGATGCTGAAGCATGGACAACATGTGTTCTGAATACGCACTGCTGATTGGCTTTGTATGTAACCAATCAGATGGTTGTGTGGGCGGGACAATGCTGGGTGCTCACTGCTCAGACAGAGGCAGAAAGCAGAGCAGCTTGTTAAGACTTTAGCTTACAAACTCGTTCGATACACCCTCGTACCGAAACGGTTCAATACAAATACACGTACCGTTACACCCTTAGTATATACACATATACATATACATATATATATATATACATATATATATATATTAGGACTAGCGATATTGCCTTTTTTTAATATTGCGATTTTTTTAGGCCATATCGCGATATACGATATATATTACGATATTTTGCCTTGGCCTTGAATGAACACTTGATACATATAATCATAACAGTATGATGATTCTATGTGTCTACATTCAAACATTCTTCTTCATACTGTATTCATATATGCTACTTTTAAACTAAGTCAATTGACCAAAAGTATATTTATTAACGTTATTAAGCAATGGCACAAACATTCAAGTGTTTTCCAGAACATAAATTGCAAGATTGTCGGAGACATTTTAAGTGTCAAATAAAAATGAGCTGCATAATAGTAAATCAAATAGTATTCGTCCTCCACTATGTGGTATGTTACTAAGGTGATGAAATTCTCTTCATTCTCTAGCGAGTGACTTTTCAAATGCTACATATTAGCAGTAATGCTACTTTTTATAGCAACGCTTTTTCCCCCCACACTTGACAAATTACAGTTGCCTGTTCGACATATTCCCACTTGAAGCCAAACCACCGCCAGACGATGGACCCCCTGCTGTTTTTATTGGGAATTAAGTCTTCCTTCATTTGTTACCAGATCCGCAGCATCTTTCTCTTGTACGACTACATTAGCAGCTAACATTAGCCACGCCGCGAGGGCGTGTATGTGACGTGACAGTTTGTGACGAATGTGCGCCTGCTTGTCTGCGAGAAGGAGAGACAGGAAAGAGCGAGGAGAGCCTGAAGTGTACGCCGGCAGCTAAAAGGCCTGCGTGTGAACGTATACTCGAATATTACGATATAGTAAATTTTTATATCACACAGAGACAAAACTGATTTATATGAGCAAGAGAAGAAAAAAGTTGTGGACGAACTATCCCGAGCGTCATTTGTTGCGCTCACGACAGAAGGGTGGAGGTCCAGGGGAACTATGTGACCATAAGTGCAAGGGTGGAGGTCCAGGGGAACTATGTGACCATAAGTGCAAGGGTGGAGGTCCAGGGGAACTATGTGACCATAAGTGCAAGGGTGGAGGTCAAGGGGAACTATGTGACCATAAGTGCAAGGGTGGAGGTCCAGGGGAACTATGTGACCATAAGTGCAAGGGTGGAGGTCCAGGGGAACTATGTGACCATAAGTGCAAGGGTGGAGGTCCAGGGGAACTATGTGACCATAAGTGCAAGGGTGGAGGTCCAGGGGAACTATGTGACCATAAGTGCAAGGGTGGAGGTCAAGGGGAACTATGTGACCATAAGTGCAAGGGTGGAGGTCCAGGGGAACTATGTGACCATAAGTGCAAGGGTGGAGGTCCAGGGGAACTATGTGACCATAAGCAGAGTGGGAGATGAGAAGACACGCCCCCTCTACCAGAGTCACCTTGTGCAGGTACTGACACAAGCAGTGGAGGAAAGTGGAGGCACCATGGATTGATTTACGTGGACCCCGACTTAAAACAGGTTGAAATACTTATTGGGGTGTTAGCATTTACTGGTCAATTGTACGGAATATGTACTGTACTGTGCAATCTACTAATAAAAGTTTCAATCAATCAAAAAAACAACAATACACGGCATGCTAGCAACGACTGGGCTATGATAGACTGACCATATCTCCTCTTTTCACGGGATAAGTCCTCTTTTGTGGGGCTGTCCGGGTGGAGTTTCTTAAATGCCTCAAATGTCCAGCATTTTAAGTTAGGGTTGCGTGTATTTTCAATGTGCGTTCAAGGTTAAGAAGGGGTTAAAAAACAAGACAATTTGTGCACACAGCAGCATTCGTGAGGGAGGGACAGCGACAGACAGAGCGAGAGAGTTATGATAAACGTGCATGTGTCGCCAGGCTCTGATTTAATTTTTTAATATCTATAGCAGGGGTGTCAAAAGTGTGCCCCGGAGGCCATTTGCGGCACACACCTAATGTTTTAAAGGCCCATGGCACATTCTAAAAATACTATTAAAATAAACAAAAACATAAACAAAAGTGAAATAAAAAAGCTTAAAGGCTAAATGTAATTTAGCAAAAGTTGCAACACTGTCTAATTAAACAAAGCTGTTTTTTTTTCTTTCAAACTGTCATTGCTAAAAACATAATATTGAATCAAAATCAATGTGATTATGAATTATTGACCTATCCAAGTTTCCGATTACTTCACATCAAAATATTTTTGGTGGAAGATTTAGCAAATGTGTTAAATAAATAATCAAAAAATGTATATTTAGTTTTTTTTCTTACTGTACCTAAAATGAACCGAACCGTGACCTCTGAACCGAGGTACGTACCGAACCGAAATGTTTGTGTACCGTTACACCCCTAATATATATATATGTATATATATATATATATACGCGATATACGATATATATTACGATATAACGTTATTAACCAATGGCACAAACATTCAAGTCATTTCCAGAACATAAATTGCAAGATATATATATATATATATATATATATATATATATATACACATATATATATATATTAGGGGTGGGCAAATTAATGCGTTAATTACGCGTTAACTCATCAATCTATTAACGCCGACAATTATTTTATCGCACATTTGCGTATGTTGTTTACATGTTTTTATTTTGTTAATGCCTTTTCTTAACAAGATGGCATCTCCCGGATGTACTTCGGCGTGGAGGGGCTCTTGGTAAAGATGCAACATTTGGCAAAAATACCGGACAATTCTGCAGATTTCCTGGCTGGCTTACAGCGTGGTCACTCCGGGATCACTTACGACCGCCAGACAATTCTGGATGTGGATGGATCGGGCCGTTTTGGACTGAATGAGGCGTGCTTGTTAGACCGGCTAGCTAGCATGGGAATACTTTGCCGTCTACATCCAGCGGCCTGTGAAGCAGCGGAGTATATGTGTTGTCTGTCTATTTATGAATAATGCAGACCAGGAGTGTTGGCTGAGTTCTTAACGTTTGCTTTCAGAGCGTGCATATCACAACATACAAGATGCCGTCATGGCGACACATGCTCGTCACTCCTGTTGCATGCTGGGTAGGGTAGTTATTTTATTCCCTGGCTCATAACATCACAATATAGTACCATGTATATGATGCCTTCAGTTTATCAAAGCACCAAGCAAACAATCGGAAAATTCCCATCATATCAATTCCTAAATATGGTCATAATTATTTTAAGTGCACTACGCAGAATAAACACAACATTATTAATATTGCTACTACGGATAATTTGATCCAAAATTCCCTAAAACAGCCCACTACCTATAATATAGGTTTTTTAAACATAAGATCCCTGATAAAAAAAATGTTTCTGCTGTTACCTCAGAAATTGCCTGTTCAGATGTTATGATTGTGGCTCAGAGATTTGTATGTAGATTATATTTATTTTCCATAACAAACAGGATAACTTAAATACCCTGGCAGTGGCAATAAGCTTAAATGTTTGTATTTGTATTTTTGGAGTTGATTTTCATCAAATATGCTATTTAACTGCTACTGTTTAACAAGGACTGATTTAAATTGTGTTTGCACAACAAATGTTTTGGCGCTTTTGTTCATGTGGGAGAATATTCCAATAAAAGGTGCACTACACACTACTTTGGAATTCATTATTGGGCTTTGCGTATACAATGCAGTTAATCGCGATTAATCGGAGAAATAGTGCGATTAACTTCGATTAAAATTTTTAATCGCTGCCCAGCCCTAATATATATATATATTTATTTATATATATTTATAAATGTATACACATACATATACACACACATATATACATACACGTACATATATACATACACACTGTCGGCGTTAACACACTTTTTGTGTCTTTTTACGCATTGAAATCAGAAGGGACGCGCATTTCCGGAAGCCCGCTTAATATACACTACATTTTAAGGTAAAATTATTGCAATTTACCATACTTTTTCAAACGTTTTAATTAAAAAAAAATCTACCTCCAAATCACCTAAAAATATGAACAAAAAGACACGTTTCAGAGAGAATATTTAGTTTTACAAGTGAAATGGGGCCTTCTGCACAGTATTTAGTTCCCACTGAGGACATGAGCACGTACCTCGAGGTTTATGCGGCGCCCGGCTCCTCTTCTGCTTGTGCGAGGCCAGCTGACTCCTCTGAGGATGGCGGGGGGAGGGGAACATGGTGCCCACGTCTCTGGTGTGATGGCGGGTGGCATTGCAGACAATCTCCAAGTCGCCTGAACAAAATAAAAGCAAAGTGCACGTTGACGTTGTGGACGTCGCCGACCTGGTCGCGGGCAAACTCACCTGCTTGGACTCCTCTGCTGACCACCTTGGCGTTGTTCTTGGGGGTCCTGACCTGCGGGCCGCTGGATGAGGACTCGGCCGTGACCTTTGACGCACAAGACGGCGCTAAGAAAGTTCTGGGAAGTGTGGCGTGCGAGAGACACTCACGTTGGATTCCTCGCTGGTGGTTTCCGTCGGAGGGCTGAAGCTCCGCCCCTCCCACTCGTCCCGCTGCCTGCTGATGCTGCTGTACAGTTTTTGGAGGCCCGACTGGCTCTTGGCGGGTTGGACGCGGTGGAGACCGAAGACTCTGATGAGCCGGGCCGTGTCCACGGTGGACGTGGATGTGGACGTGGACCTGGACTTGGATGTAGACGTGGTGGACTCGTCTCTATCCGCTGGACAAAAGCGCGATGTGGAGGTGAAGTGGGCGTGACCGAGCTCTTCTGGGCTATGTGTCCACGCCTGGCGAGGAGGAGGAGGAGTTCTTCCCCCCGGCGCTTTGTCCTCGCCACGGAGTTTACCAGCTGCCTTTCGTCCTCCGTCGTAGGTCCTGGCAGGCTGCCCGCTAGCGCCTCTAGTGTTGAGAATGAGATCAGACAGGCGCTGCAGCTGCTCCATTAGCCACGCCTCCCTCTCTGTGGTCACAGGCCAAGACTGGTCGCTCTGAGGGTGGAGGTCCACGTCCCGTTTTCCTCCCGCCTGGATCGGCTCCATTCTGGAGGTTTCTTTGGGAGCCGGGGACCCCTGAGGAGGTGTTTTATCTGCCGGGGAGAGACGTTGTCAGAATAATTGTATCTAAGTTATCACAAAACTTTGTGTTACACTGAGTTCAGCTCGCCCTACTGAACTAAAGACTTGTAAAACTCCACTGTATAGGATGGGGAGCGACAGGAGGGTGTCGGTCTCTTTGATGTATTGTTTCCCACAGGAAGATTTTGTCTTTACCCGAGATCTACAAAGCGGAGAGGAGGCAGGGCCTGACCTTTTCTTTTAACTGTTTTGTAACCAAAGGTGATGGCTGTTTATGACCCCCCTCCCTTAGAAACAGGTGTTGCCATGTAATCAGGGAAAGTCCAAATAAAAGAGGAGGCGTACAATCTTTCGTCAGAGCGTGGGACGACACCATACAAGAGTACAGTGTCTACACCAGGGGTCGACAACCTTTTTGAAACCAAGAGCTACTTCTTGGGTACTGATTAATGCGAAGGGCTACCAGTTTGATACACACTTGAATAAATTGCCAGAAATAGCCAATTTGCTCAATTTACCTTTAACTCTATGTTATTATTAATAATTAATGATATTTATCTTTGTGGAAACACTGATAATCTTAATGATTTCTCACAATAAATATATATAGAAACAGATAAATATTTATACATAAAAAATAGGTATTTTTTTTACATTTTTTGTCCTTCTATGGAAGGTTTTTTGTAGAGAATAAATGATGAAAAAAATACTTAATTGAGCGGTTTAAAAGAGGAGAAAACACGAAAAAAATGAAAATTTAATTTTGAAACATAGTTTATCTTCAATTTTAACTCTCTAAAATTCAAAATTCAACCGAAAAAAAGAAAATAAAAACTAGCTAATTCGAATCTTTTTGAAAAAAATAAAAAAAATAATTTATGCAACATCATTAGTAATTTTTCCTGATTAAGATTAATTTTAGAATTGTGTTGACATGTTTTAAATAGGTTAAAATCCAATCTGCACTTTTGTTAGAATATATAACAAATTGGACCAAGCTATATTTCTAACAAAGACAAATAATAATTTCTTCTAGATTTCCCAGAACAAAAATTTTAAAAGAAATTCAAAAAACTTTGAAATAAGATTTAAATTTAATTATACAGATTTTCTAGATTTGCCAGAATATTTTCTTAGGATTTTAATCATAATAAGTTTGAAGAAATATTTCACAATTATTCTTCGTCGAAAAAACAAGCTAAAATGAAGAATTAAATTGAAATGTATTTATTATTCTTTACAATAAAAAAGAAAAAAATACTTTGACATTGATTTAAATTGTCAGGAAATAAGAGGAAGGAATTTAAAAGGTACATGTGTTTAAAAATACTAAAATCATTTTTAAGGTGGTATTTTTCCTCTAAAATTGTTTTTCTGGAAGTTATAAGAAGCAAAGTAAAAAAAATACATTTATTTATTTAAACAAGTGACGACCAGGTCTTTAAAATATTTTTGGGGATTTTCAAATTCTATTTGAGTTTTGTCTCTCTTAGAATAAAAATGTCGAGCAAAGCGAGACCAGCTTGCTAGTCAATAAATACAATTGAAAAAATAGAGGCAGCTCACTGGTAAGTGCTGCTATTTGAGCTATTTTTAGAACAGGCCAGCGGGCGACTCATCTGGTCCTTACGGGCGACCTGGTGCCCGTGGGCACCGGACCCCTGATCAACACGTTTCTCCTAAATGTAGCTATATTGAATTCTGTCTGTTTAATTCCTTGCTTCTTGTCTTGTTTAATAGAGGTCATCAGTGTTTGAACCTGACAGACGTACCAAAGGAGGTTGGAAGGAGTGCGCGTGTTCGATGCCCGCCTCACCTCTGTGTGCCGCCTCTCGTGTCCTGACGGTGGACGTGTGCGGCCTCTTGCTGTAGATCCCTTGCGCATGTTTGATGGTGACGCCGCGGTCCAGGCCCGGGTCCTGATGGCCCAGGACCTCGCTGCTGAAGAGCGGGGGAATGGCGTCATCAGAACCTGGGAAAAATGACACCACATTTAGAGAGGCGAATATGTGCGGGAAAGCAAAAGGGGGGGTCTTCAGAACCGGTTCTATCTAAGCCCCGCCCCCTCATGAATAATAAGGTTACAAGGAAGCAGCTGCTCGGCATGGGAAACATGACCTCAGCCTGCAGGCTCATCAAAGATTCAACGGACTCGCCCGGGTGGGCGGAGCTTACCGGTGTGCGAGCTCTCCATGGTGGTGCACGAGGTGGTGCTGTTGGTTTCGCCTTGAGGGAAGAGGAAGAGCTCCGCCGCGCCACGAGGCTTGTAAGGCTGCAGCACGGGCGGCGCACAATCATCTCGAACTGAGGAAAAACACGGTCGGGTTGAAAATGGAAGTGTAGTAGAAGATTTCTGTGCTAGGGTTACCTCCAAACTAAATGCATTGGGAGGGACACGACATGAGAGGTCAAGTCACCCTGAACATTGGACAGTTGCATAGGTTGTTATGATACAAATCAGGTCATCATGGAGCGTATAAATAAGAAGGGAAGACCAAGCGCTCTTATTAATTCCTTTCATGAGGGTGCACCATCTTTTCGTCCCATGAAATACTGTCTGTTTTCATATCGATTCAATCCAACTTTGTACTATCTGATTGCAACCACATAAAATTGGCGTCTCCATACAGGCCAACACATAAAATTGGCGTCACGAACAGGATGAGGCCCCGGGTTAAATCCCCAATATTTCTACTACGGAAGCAATATTTAGTTTCTGCATCCTAGTGGCGGCCCGCCGACGTGACGTTACGAGTTTTACAAGGAAATTGGCCTATCGGGTTTTTCCAACTCATTTCCAGTATCAAACAATCTGATTGCAGCAAATTTGCCGCCATCTTGTGGACAATGTGAGTAAAGCAGATCAATGCTATAATGTTTTGAAGTGAACCCGGCACAGCATAGACGTCTATGACCTAATCCGAACAACCTTTCCTAGTCATGGCCCAAAAACAAAATGTAACCAATGCAATAACCAAACTTAAAAGTTTTTACAAAGTACAAAGAAGAAGAACCGTGATAAACATTCTGAATTTCTTTCGTCCATCCGTTCATTTTCAAAATAATCTTACTCATCTCACCATATGAAATGTAACTTACTTCACTAATTATTTATTTATTTTATCGGGATTACTCATCGAGTATATTGTGAATAAATTGAGGATAGGAAGTGAACAAAAGTTTTGGCAACTGTCATGTAAAAGAAAAGGAGTAGGATTAAATCATCTCTGCTTCTTCCTACTCTTTTTCTCCAATTTCGTTGTTCTTTGAACCTGTTGACTGCAATAATGATGATAAAACTCTATTCTATTCTATTTTCAAACATGTTCAAAAGACAAACTGGAAATTCCATCCATCCATTTTCTACCGCTTATTCCCTTTCGGGGTCGCGGGGGGCGCTGGCGCCTATCTCAGCTACAATCGGGCGGAAGGCAGGGTACACCCTGGACAAGTTGCCACCCCATCGCAGGGCCCAAACTGGAAATTGTGATGCATTATGTTGTATGTATGATACATCACATTGCACAATACTTATGTCAGAATATTTTGAGTAAAAATATAACAATTACAAGAAAAAATGATGCCATTTTACATGATTAAAGTCAATTATGTTGTGGAAAAAGTCCTACTTTTGTTGTGAGAAAAGTTACCATTCTTATTTTTCAGGACAAAAAAATGATGTCATTTTACAACATTAAAGTCAAATGTATTTATCTAGAAAAATAAACTCAAATTAAACTTACACCTGCTCACTGAACTTGGTGGATATTATTAAAAAATAAAACAATTCTAAATTACCCCCATTTAAATCTCTAACAATGCATGATGGGAAATATGCAAAACACTCCACATTTATCCCAATTTTTCCGCAGTCTAGCTGCTTGATATTTCTGATTGATTACAAAACTATAAGGAGGCAAACTTTCACATACTCCTAATATCCAATTATATTAACATAATATGTACACCGGACATATTCTTTTAGCCCATTGTGGCCCCCCAAGTCAAAAAAGGCTTGTGGCAGTCACACTTCTGGAGAAACAAGGAGAGTTTATGCCTACTACTTTTCCAAACCCCCCAAAAGGTCTCGTTTGAACTTCCCCCAAAGAATAAAAAGACTTTGTGAGACTACCTGGCATCTCTGGCGTGAAGCTCCTGGCGGCCATGTTGCTGTGGGACGCGGCCAAGGACTGCTGAAGCCCAGCAGCTGTCGTCTCTTCCTGAAGCGGCTCTGAGGGGTCTTTGGGAGGGGCGGAGGTGTCGGGTGGACCGGGGGGGCCCACGCCTTCGTCCGCGCTGCTC
>NC_084634.1:3610476-3625476 GCF_033978795.1 Nerophis ophidion | reverse complement strand
AAGTGTCTCCACATTTTACCGGCGATGACAGACATGGCACAGAGATGTATGGATAACCTGCAGATGCATTTGCAACTATCAATTCAACGAAATCACAAAGGTGAGTTTTGTTGATGTTGACTTACGTGCTAATCAGACATATTTGGTCGCGGCGTGACTGCCAGCTAATCGATGCTAACAAGCTACGCTAATCGACGCTAACATTCTATTTGCCGGCGGTGCTAAAGCAGACATGGCACAGAGATGTATGGATAACCTGCGGATGCTTTTGTAACGATAAAGTCACAGAAATCACAAAGGTGAGTTTTGTTGATGTTGACTGCCAGCTAATTGATGCTAACATGCTACGCTTATCGACGCCAACATGCTATTTACCGGCGATGCTAAAGCAGACATGGCACATAGATGTATGGATAACCTGCAGATGCATTTGCAACTATATTACGTTTCCTTCCACCCACATTTAATGCGAAACAAACACTTACCAATCGATGGATTTAAGTTGCTCCAGTGTCACGAGATGCGAAAATCCTGATCGTTTGGTCCGCACATTTTACCGGCGATGCTAACGCAGCTATTCGGCCATGTTATGGCTATGAATAGCGTCAATAGCTTCAGTTTCTTCTTCAATACTTTCATACTCCAACCATCCGTTTCAATACATGCGTAATCTGTTGAATCGCTTAAGCCGCTGAAATCCGAGTCTGAATCCGAGCTAATATCGCTATATCTTGCTGTGCTATTCGCCATTGTTTGTTTACATTGGCAGCACTGTGTGACGTCACAGGGAAATGGATAGTGGGATCGCAATTAGCGAAAATCAAGCACTTTAAAGCTTTTTTTAGGGATATTCGGAGACCGGTAAAATTTTGAAAAAAACTTCAAAAAATACAACATGCCACTGGGAACTGATTTTTATTGTTTTTAACCCTTTTGAAATTGTAATAATGTTCCCCTTTAAGATCGGCAAGTTGTCCCAAAGTGCCTTTACAGATCAAAAGGCACTAAAGCAGGGGTCACCAACCTTTTTGAAACCAAGAGCTACTTTTTGGGTACTGATTAATGTGAAGGGCTACCAGTTTGATACACACTTAAATAAATTGCCAGAAATAGCCAATTTGCTCAATAATAAATAAATCTATATATATAAAAAAAATGGGTATTTCTGTCTGTCATTCTGTCGTTCATTTTTTTTCCTTTTACGGGAGGTTTTTTTGTAGAGAATAAATGACGCTTAATTGAACGGTTCAAAAGGGGAGAAAACACGAAAAAATGAAAATTACATTTTGAAACAAAGTTTATCTTCAATTTCGACTCTTTAAAATTCAACTGAAAAAAAAGAAGAGAAAAACTAGCTAATTCGAATCTTTTTGAAAAAATTTAAAAAAGAATTTATGGAACATCATTAGTAATTTTTCCTGGTTAAGATTAATTTTAGAATTTGGATGACATGTTTTAAATAGGTTAAAATCCAATCTGCACTTTGTTAGAATATATAACAAATTGGACCAAGCTATGTTTCTAACAAAGACAAATCATTATTTCTTCTAGATTTTCCAGAACAAAAATTTAAAAATATATTCAAAAGACTTTAAAATATGATTTAAATTTGATTCTACAGATTTTCTAGATTTGCCAGAATAATTTTTTTTTAATTTTAATCATAATAAGTTTGAAGAAATATTTCACAAATATTCTTCGTTGAAAAAACAGAAGCTAAAATGAAGAATTAAATTAAAATGTATTTATTATTCTTTACGATAAAATAAATACATTTACTTGAACATTGATTTAAATTGTCAGGAAAGAAGAGGAAGGAATTTAAAAGGTAAAAAGGTATATGTGTTTAAAAATCCTAAAATCATTTTTAAGGTTGTATTTTTTCTCTAAAATTGTCTTTCTGAAAGTTATAAGAAGCAAAGTAAAAAAATAAATGAATTTATTTCAACAAGTGAAGACCGAGTCTTTAAAATATTTTCTTGGATTTTCAAATTCTATTTGAGTTTTGTCTCTCTTAGAATTAAAAATGTCGAGCAAAGCGAGACCAGCTTGCTAGTAAATAAATACAATTTAAAAAATAGAGGCAGCTCACTGGTAAGTGCTGCTATTTGAGCTATTTTTAGAACAGGCCAGCGGGCGACTCATCTGGTCCTTACTGGCGACCTGGTGCCCGCGGGCACCACGTTGGTGACCCTTACACTAAAATAATATATTGTATATATTAATATATTTAATTGTTTTAATATATTTATTCAATTTAATAAATAAATTACATTTAATAATCATGTAATATTTAATACATATGCTGCCCTTTTGGCTGCAGCTGTTACATATACTGTAATATTGTACATGCTAATTAGAATTTGTTATATATTGTATATATTATATAATAATATAGTATATCAGTATATTTTTTACTGACATACTATATATATATATATATATATATATATATATATATATATATATTATTTTTGAAGACCAAGACCTGCTTACACACAGAGTCGGTACTATCCTACATAAAGTACTGTATCGACAATGTCACTGTGGAAAAAAGCATCCGGGATTACCCAAACCCGGAACCCTGGATGACAAGCTAGGTCCGCATGCTCCTCAAGGCCCACAACACCCGCCTTCAGGTCAGGGGACAGTGCTCTATACAGCGCTGCGCGAGTTGACCTGCAGGGGGGACTTCAGGAAACCAAGACGGACTACAAAGAGAGGATCCAAGACCATCTCTCGAGCAACAACCCATGCAGATGTGTCAGGGCATACAGCACATCACCGACTACAGAGGCTGGGATGTATCGCTGGCAAAGGAGCTGAACTGCTTATTTCAATCAATCAATCAATCCATCAATTCCTTTGTTTGATTGATTGATCAACAAAAAAAAATCCTGACTTTGGAGCAATGTTCACAGACCCTAGTGTTTGGCTCTCTATTAGATGCAATGGTTTTCCGTATTGGGACCATGATTTATGTCATCACTTGTTCACACCTCCTCATATGGAAGCTACTTTTCCATTATTGGCTCGCTGTGAGACATCACAAGCAGTCAAAGCCACAGCACTCCCACACTCACTCTTGAGGAGCACGAGGTCAGGCTGGTGCTCAGGGCACAGAACCCCAGGAAGGCGGCTGGTCCATGCACTGACCAGCTATCCTACACTGTCACTGTTCTCTTCAACCCCTTCTTGGCACAGGCACCCATCCCACCCTGCCTAAAATCCACCACAATTATCCCGGTACCCAAGAAAGCTGCCATAAACAACCTCAACGACTATCGCCCAGTAGCACTCACACCTGTCATCATCAAGTGTTTCGAGAGGCTGGTCCTACACCACAGCCAAGCCTGCTTCCCCCCCACCCTAGACCCACAACCGTTTGCCTACCGGGCAAACAGATCCCCGGACGACGCCATAAGCATAGCTCTCCAGTCTGCACTGAGCCACCTGAACTACGTCACGATGCTTTTTGTCGACTATAGTTCCGCCTTCAATACCATCATACCAGACATCCTGGTCACCAAACTGCTAGACTTAGGCATCCCCACACCCACCTGTCTTTGGATTTAAGGCAGGGGTCACCAACGTGGTGCCCGTTACGACCAGATGAGTCGCCCACCGGCCTGTTCTAAAAATAGCTCAAATAGCAGCACTTACCAGTGAGCTGCCCCTATTTTTTGAATTGTATTTATTTACTAGCAAGCTGGTCTCGCTTTGCTTGACATTTTTAATTCTAAGAGAGACAAAACTCAAATAGAATTTGAAAATCCAAGAAAATATTTGAAAGACTTGGTCTTCACTTGTTTAAATCAATGTATTTATTTTTTTACTTTGCTTCTTATAACTTTCAGTAAGACAATTTTTGAGAAAAAATACAACCTTAAAAATGATTTTAGCATTTTTAAAACACATATACATTTTTACCTTTTGAATTCCTTCCTCCTCTTTCCTGACAATTTAAATCAATGTTCAAGTAAATGTATTTTTTTTATTGTAATAAATATATTTTCATTTAATTCTTCATTTTAGCGTCTGTTTTTTCGACGAAGAATATTTGTGATATATTTCTTCAAACTTATGATTAAAATTCAAAAAAAAATATTCTGGCAAATCTAGAAAATCAGATGGATGGATGGACATTCTAATGAAATTCTTCATTTTAGCGTCTGTTTTTTAAACAAAGAATATTTGTGATATATTTCTTCAAATTTAAGATTAAAATTCCCCAAAAATATTCTGGCAAATCTAAAAAAAACGGTAGATCCATCCATTTTCTACCGCTTATTCCCTTTTTTTGGGGTCGCTGGCGCCTATCTCAGCTACAATCGGGCGGAGGGCGGGGTACACCCTGGACAAGTCGCCACCTCATGGCAGGGCCAACACAGATAGACAACATTCACACACTAGAATCAAATGTAAATCTTATTTCAAAGTCTTTTGAATTTCTTTACAAAATTTTGTTCTGGAAAATCTAGAAGAAATAATTTGTCTTTGTTAGAAATATAGCTTGGTCCAATTAGTTATATATTCGAACAAAGTGCAGATTGGATTTTAACCTATTTAAAACATGTCATCAAAAATATATATCTATTGTGAGAAATCATTAAGACGATCAGTGTTTCCACAAAGATAAATATCATTAATTATTAAAAATAACAGAGTTAAAGGTAAATTGAGCAAATTGGCTATTTCTGGCTATTTATTTAAGTGTGTATCAAACTGGTAGCCCTTCGCATTAATCAGTACCCAAGAAGCTCTTGGTTTCAAAAAGGTTGGTGACCCCTGTTGTAGATTAGTCACATCAAAACTATGAACTTAACAACAAAATGTGAAATAACTGAAAACATGTTTTATATTCTAGTTTCTACAAAATAGCCACCTTTTCCTCTGATTAAGGTTTCGCACACTCTTGGCATTCTCTCTACAGGTGTGCCCTAACAGGGTAGATTAGTGGAACGTCTTGGTTTACCAGCAGAGTTGGGACCATCAGTTGTGTTGTGAATGAGAAAGTCTGCACTATACAGAAAAGATAGAAAGGCTGCATATTTACCTTCTAGTCGGACCGAATCCTTGACGGTGCTGAGATCTGCAGGAGAGGACTCGGGCTCCCCGGTCGGTCCTCTGTGCGAAAAGGGGGTCAGGATTGCGGGGGCGGACTGATCAATGCCGAGGTTGTAAAAGCTGGCCTGCAACAAAAGCGAGCATTCAGGCATTCTGTTTCTTTTATGATGTTTGATGTTACAGTCGCGCTTTCAAGTGTGCGGCCTCTCTATAATGCCAGATTTTTTTTTATTTAGGCACATTTTACATATTTTTGGCCGACATAAACCATGTTCAAGCTTCAATAAATGCCAAAAAAAAACTAAAAATATCAATATTTCTGTAGTATGAGCCAAGATATGAGATCAAACCCCAGGCAGCCTAACTATGTTGGATTAAACTAGGGTAAAGGTGACCGTGGACTCATTTTATTTTTGTTTCTCTTAATCTTCCAAACTGTATTTAAAAGGTCTTTAAATTTTATAAGGTCTTTAAAATGCCTTTAATGCTATAGCTATGAAAACATTTGATTCATATTTAATAGTTCCTACTTTACGGAAATGAGTTTAGCACAGTCAGGCCCGGAAGTAGATGACAGTGATAAACAAGGGTGTACGGCAGTGTTTATTAACCATAGGGCCTGAGAAAGTGTGCCCAAAAAATATCTTGTTTCTCTGTGGTCCAAAACGGCACTCAAGTTGTAATACACTTTTATACCAGGTGTGGCAGTAATGACAATATCAAACAAACACAAGAAGTCTGGAGCCAAAGTCATGGAGAAGTTTCCTAAAGCGCAAAAATTATGACTAAAGTATTTTCATTTGCACTTTAGTCTTGAGAGTTTATATAGGAAACATGTATTATTTAGTTTGAATGCATTTACTTCAACACCACTTAGTTGTATGTAAATCTGTTTTATCAGTTATGAGTCCTTTTTTTCCATTTCTTTTAAATCATTTTAACTCATGTTTATTTTTGTAATCAGCGTGACCTAAGCCTTGATAATATTTGAGATTTACACATGCTTTAAAATTATTTGACAAGTTTTATGCTGTTAAACTCCTAGTACGTTAGATATAATTAAATAAGATTAAAACCTCTAAAGCAGAGGTGTCAAACATACGGCCCGAGGGCCGGATCAGGCCCACGAAGAGGTTTTATCCGGCCCGCAGGATGAGTTTGCTAAGTATAAAAATTAACCTTAAATTTTTGAAGAAACTGCAGTTCTAAATGTTTCCACTAGATGTCACAATAGCAATTATTTGTATCTTTGTAGATGATGTACAAAATAAACCACGGTAGTACATCAGTCGAGGAAAATGATCAAAATACATAAATAACATATTGTAATTTGATTTTGATATTATTTTACATTGATGATATTGGAAATTCACACCAATGAACATTATCACATAATTCAGAAAATATAAATAACGACAAAATGAATAGATACTATGCAATTGTATACATGCAAATGTAAAAAAAACATTATGATTTGTACAGTTTCAGAATGTGTTGTTCTATTTCTTAAACAATAATCAAAAACAGTAGAAAAAAAACAACAATATGAAGTTTTCTAAATTTTTAAGTTATCGTGCCATAATTTTACCTGTCCGGCCCACTTGGGAGTAGATTTTTCTCCATGTGGCCCCCTATTTAAAATGAGTTTGACACCCCTGCTCTAAAGGTTCAGTGGCCACATCCGTGGACAGCACCTTTTAGCTCTTATTTCCAAAGTTGTGTACACTACTGAATTGGGGTCTTGTGGCCACTTATACTGCCATCTGGTGGTGTCAGAAGAGTATAACATACAATGGAATTTGGAAAAAACAGGGGTAAAAATAAGAATTAGCATGTCACTAAACATGAAGTACACAAATGTGTACTTATGGACTAAGTACATCATATCAAAAGATGATTCTTAGTTTTTATTCTAATTAGGGTCCAATAAGCCCAAATAGCAAAGAGAAATTAAAAAAAGCATGTGAACAAACAGCTTGGGCCTTAAGAGGTTAAGATGACAAAATCAGTGTTTGTGGAAAATAATGTTGGATTAATACAAATAAAATGCTTTTTTGTATTTACCGGAATTTGGTCTTGGGTTTTGAGCCCTGCATGTTTGGGCATGGAAGTCCAGCAAGCAGCTCCGAATGAGGCTCCTAACTTTATCTGGCTGCTCTTGCTGCCCTGGGCTCGAACAAGTGGGTGAGAATCCAGCGGCGAGGCGTGATGCTGGCGTGTCATGACCATGGCGCTGAGGGAGGAGGAAGCAGTGGCCTTGTTTCCAACCATCGACACCCCATAGTTTGGTACCGCAGAGAAGCTCTCAGTAGCAGCAGGCCCTTTGGCCCGGTCACTCAGGATGTGGTCCAGGCTGCCAGGCTCGGCGTCGAAGGCTTTCTTCTTGGGTGTAGAATCAAACAGCGGCGTCTTGCTGGAGCTCTGACTTTCTCTCCAAGCATCAACTTTCTGCATGTAGTTGAGAGTCGGAAGGGACCGGACTCTGGATGCGGTGGTCTGGTCCTGGTGGTCAGTGGCAGTTGGCGGTGGAGACGTGGCCTGACTGGAACTCCCATCATTGGACCGGATTGCCGAGAGTCTCCTTGATTTGGGCTTGACGCTAGATTTGGGCGGGACCTTTACACCGCCTGGTGTTGATTGAGACTGCGGCATGAAACCCCTGTAGGACTCTTCCAAACCCGTCGGGTTGCCTGAGCCCCACAGGGCACCACACTCCCGGTCGGATCTGGTCACACTTGTCCCGCTGTCAGATGAATCAGGACCATAGGATGTGACCAGTTGAGGTTCTTGCGAGGTAGATCTGGAGTCGCTTTGGGACATCAGCTCTCTGCACAGCAACTCGCTGGTGGCGTCGGGCCGCGTGCCGCGAGATCCTGAGGTGACGTTATTGACCTCCGCGGCCATACCCGGAGGACGCTGTCTTATAACGCCGCTGGCGTCGATGCCGGGGCGCGGGGAAGGCGCGGGTGTCGCCAACCGCCTGCCCTTGGCGGCGTTGACTTTGTCTTTCCTTTCCTCTGCCGTGCCGTCCTCTGAAGTTGAAGTAAGCTGGGACGGCGAACAGCAGCCGCTGGATCCACTCTCGGGGACCATGTTCTCCTGGCCCAGCAGGTGCTGAGACAGTGACGCTTCGTCGGACTCATGTGTGGCGCCACCTGCTGGCGGAGTGCCAGTCCTCTCCGATGCCATGGACAAGTCAGGGCACCCTCTAGGAAATCATAACACAATAAGACAAATGTAAGCTCCTTCGGAAAGTGAGTGTGACTGCAAGATAGAGGTACTATAAGTCAGGGGTGTCAAACGTACGGCCCATGACCAGGTTTTATCCGGCCTGCGAGATGATTTTGGTAAGTATAAAAATGAGCAGAAATTTTTGAATGAAAGAAACCATCCATCTTCTTCTGCTTATCCTAGGTTGAGTCGCGGGGGAAGCCCAGACTTTCCTCTCCCCAGCCTCTTGGTTCAGCTCCTCCCAGAAGATCCCGAGGCGTTCCCAGGACAGCCGGGAGAGATAGTCTTCCCAACGTTTCCTGGGTTTTCCCCGTGGCCTCCTACCAGTCGGTCGTGCCCGAAACAGGTTGGTGGCAGGTTCGGGTGGCATCCTAACCCGATGCCTGAACCACCTCATCTGGTTCCTCTCCATGTGGAGGAGCAGCGGCTTTACTTTGAGCTTCTCCCGGATGGCAGAGCTTCTCACCCTATCTCTAAGGGAGAGACTCGCCAACCGGCGGAGGAAACTCATTCCGGCCGCTTACCCGTGATGTTGTCCTTTCGGTCATAAGCCAAAGCTCATGACCATAGGTTGAGGATGGCAACAGTAGATCGACCGGTAAATTGAGAGCTTTTCCTTCCGGTTCAGCTCTTTTTTCACCACAACGGATCTCTAAGGAGAGACTCGCCAACCGGCGGAGGAAACTCATTCCGGCCGCTTACCCGTGATCTTGTCCTTTCGGTCAAAACCCAAAGTTCATGACCATAGGTGAGGATGGCAACGTAGATCGACCGGTAAATTGAGAGCTTTGCCTTCCGGTTCAGCTCTTTCTTCACCACAACGGATCGATACGACATCCGCATTACTGAAGACGCCGCACCGATCCGCCTGTTGACTTTACGATCGACTCTTTCCTCACTCGTGAACAAGACTCCGAGGTATTTGAACTCCTCGACTTGGGGCAAGATCTCCTCCGCAACTCGGAGATGGCACTCCAGCCTTTTCCGGGCGAGAACCATGGACTCGGACTTGGAGGTGTTGATTCTCATCCAGTCGTTACAGCCGGACCGATCCAGTGAGAGCTGAAGATCCAGGCCAGAAGAAGCCATCAGGACCACATCCTCTGCAAAAAGCAGAGACCCTATTCCTGCAGCCACCTAACCGGATCCCCTCAACGCCCTGACTTCGTATAGAAATTCTGTCCGTAAAAGTTCTGAACAGAATGGGTGACAAAGGACAGCCTTGGCGGAGTCCAACCCTCACTGGAAACGGGTCCGACTTACTGCCGGCAATGCGGACAGAGCTCTGACACCGATCGTACGGGGAGCGGACCACTGAAAGAAACTGCTCTTCTAAATGTGTCCACTGGATGTCGCAATAGCAATTCTTTGTATCCCTGCCACAGGAGTGCGCATGACTCCGGAGGGGGCGGAGCTAAGACAGAGGGGTGGGGACACATGAATATATTATCAAACATTCAAACCATTTTTTAAATAAAAATAAATACTAATAATGATTTCAAAGCAAGTTATTCCTCAAATTGTGCGATGTAAAAGTAGCAATAGATTTCATGGGGAAATTTTGAAATTTACTGTGATTTTTTTACAGCATTTTTCTCAATGAAAAAAAAACTGTACTTTTATTTATTGTAATAAACTGCGGTGCCGGTTTGGCATTTACAGTAATACACTGAAAAATCTACAGTTGTTGATTTGCGGTAAAAACAAAAAAACTGGCAGCTCAAGTGCCAACATTTTACTGTAAAATTTGTATAATTTACTGTAGTTTTTACAGCATTTTTCTCTAAATTAAAAAAAAAAATGTACTTTTTTTTTTAATGGTGTCGTGGTGCCGTTTTGGCATTCACACTAATATACTGAAACATCTACATTTGTTGATTTGCGGTAAAAAAAAACAAAAAACCTGGCAATTTAGGCGGCAAAATTTTACTGTAAAATTGCATTTTTTTAAATTCAGAGGGAAAAAACTAATGTAAATTTTACAGTAAACTTCTGGCATCTGAGCTGCCTTTTTTTAACCATAAAAACAGCAGTACTGTTTTTCTATTTACAGTAATATACACTACATTTTGAGGTGAAATTATTGCAACTTACAGTATTTCCTTGAATTGCCGCCGGGGTGCTAATTATTTTAAAACCTCTTCTCACTCCGGCGTTTACCAAAGGCATGCGGTAAAGGTAAGCATGCGCTAATTATTTTAAAACCTCTACTCACTCCGGCGCCTACCAAAGGCATGTGGTAAACTTAGGCCTGCGCTTAAAAATTTGAGTGTGATGTAAGGATACCATCATAAAAAGCACATTTAATTAAAATAAACGTTATTGTGGTCTTACCTTTACTTATAAATGAAGTCCATGTGCAGTTTCTTCTGATCAAAAGCATCGATAACTTGTTTATAGAAGTCTTCCTTATCTTTCTTCAGTTTTAAAAGTCTCTCTGGAGATCTTCCTTTATTACCTCCTGCTTCGATTGAAAGTCCAGTTTAGAAAACTGTTTTATTTTAGGCTTTTGTAATCCTCCATGTTAAAAGTTCAAGCGAGAGGAAAAAATAAATGATCGCTGCTCACTCTTGCTGCTTATTGTCACTTCTTGTCTCTCATGGACACACACCTGTTGTTGTGAACTTTGGACTAGCGACGGCAAATACATCAAGGCCGCGGAACAGAGACACACTATGGGCTTATTACCCACGCACGCACGCACGCACGCACGCACGCACGCACGCACGCACGCACGCACGCACGCACGCACGCACACACACACACACACACACACACATCCACAAAAAAAATATACACCACACATACACCCTCCTGTCCCCCAATCCAACGCCCAATGACAATAAAGACCTACCTACCGACAATAAAGACCTACCTACCGAGGGCCGGATCAGGCCCGCGAAGAGGTTTTATCCGGCCCGCGGGATGAGTTTGCTAAGTATAAAAATTAACCTTAAATTTTTGAATGAAACTGCAGTTCTAAATGTGTCCACTAGATGTCACAATAGCAATTATTTGTATCTTTGTAGATGATGTACAAAATAAACCACGTTAGTACATCAGTAGAGGAGTAGCCGAGTTGTCGCAAAAAGGATCACTAGCGCCCTCTACCACCAGGAGGCGGGAGTCATTTAATGACTCATATATGACACACGCAGCTACGGTATATTGATAAAACATAGCTGCTTACTGTTCTTTTTAGCATATTCAATAACTTGGACCTTAAATCCTACTGAATAGCACTTAATCTTCTTCCCTTTATGCGATTTCAAATGATTCAAATCAGCCTCCTCCATTTTGAAAATGATGACATGGGGAAGTGTCACTCGTGACGTGACGAGTTTGACCCGGTGGAAATTCTAGGCATATGTTAATAAAAATAATATTTTGCGAAACGAGTTTGACCCGGCGTTAATCCATAGCTGGCGGTAATGCTAAGCATGCGCTAATTATTTTGCGAAACGAGCAGTAATTCTAGGCAGGCGCATACTTTATACCCGGCGGCAATTCAAGGAAATACGGTATCCTGTTTTTTCTACATCCATCCATCCATCCATCATCTTCCGCTTATCCGAGGTCGGGTCGCGGGGGCAGCAGCCTAAGCAGGGAAGCCCAGACTTCCCTATCTCCAGCCACTTCATCTAGCTCTTCCCGGGGGATCCCGAGGCGTTCCCAGGCCAGCCGGGAGACATAGTCTTCCCAACGTGTCCTGGGTCTTCCCCGTGGCCTCCTACCAGCTGGACGTGCCCTAAACACCTCCCTAGGGAGGCGTTCGGGTGGCATCCTGACCAGATGCCCGAACCACCTCATCTGGCTCCTCTCCATGTGGAGGAGCAGCGGATTTACGTTGAGCTCCTCCCGGATGGCAGAGCTTCTCACCCTATCTCTAAGGGAGAGACCCAAACTCATTTCGGCCGCTTGTACCCGTGATCTTATCCTTTCGGTCATGACCCAAAGCTCATGACCATAGGTGAGGATGGGAACGTAGATCGACCGGTAAATTGAGAGCTTTGCCTTCCGGCTCAGCTCCTTCTTCACCACAACGGATTGATACAACGTCCGCATTACTGAAGACGCCGCACCGATCCGCCTGTCGATCTCACGATCCACTCTTCCCCCACTCGTGAACAAGACTCCTAGGTACTTGAACTCCTCCACTTGGGGCAGGGTCTCCTCCCCAACCCGGAGATGGCATTCCAGCCTTTTCCGGGCGAGAACCATGGACTCGGACTTGGAGGTGCTGATTCTCATTCCGGTCGCTTCACACTCGGCTGCGAACCGATCCAGTGAGAGCTGAAGATCCCGGCCAGATGAAGCCATATATTTTTTTTACATTTTAGTTTAAAAAAAAAAATCTACTAATAAAATGCATCAAAAAATGGTGTAATAATAGTATTCACTGTTAGACGTGGCCCACTTTGACACCTCCGCACTAAACCAATCATCGAAGCAACAAAAAACAAGCTTATTTGTTGACAAAATAAGGGTGTGTGTCAAGTTGTTTCTATACACAACTTGCAGTGTTAACACACAAATTAAAGTACACCAAACAAAAAAAAGGACTCGACTACAAACCACGACTTCTTTTTTACCGTAACGGGTGAAATTCCATGTCGCTTTTTTGGAAGAAGGAATATTCGGTGACATTGGCTTCTGCCGGAGGGTTCGCTGGCAGCAAGACGAGACCCGGAGACAAATTGCTGTCCTGGAATTCTGCTGACACAAAACACAGAAACAATCACACACACAACATTCTAGTCTCATTTTAGAAGTGTGCTTTAAAGTTAAAGTTAATGTAACAATGATGGTCACACACACACACACACACACACAACGTGTGGTGAAATTTTAGGCATCGGAAAGTCAGGCGCATGCGCACTTGGCTTGATGATCGTGGCGGACTAACGACACGGACTTTGCTCGGGAGATTTTCCCTCGGAGTAGACGGAACCAAGCTAAAGTTAAAGTTGAAGTACCAATGATTGTGACACACACACAATAGGTGTGGCGACATTATTCTCTGCATTTTACCCTGTGAGGAATTTATAGTAAAGTTCATAAAAAGTTAATAGAATTACAATTGTTGGAGAATGTCAGACTATTTCATTCAGAAAGACTGTGGGTTTGCTAGCTCGTTTAAAATATCCCAAACTTTTTTTTGACCCTGCCTTTTTTTTTTTTTAAAGAAAGAATCAGAATCGTCAGGAATCGGAATCGTTCGAATTCAAACAACACCCAACCCTAATTCTAACAAAGTGCAGGTTGGATTTCAACCTATTTAAAACATGTCATCAAAATTCTAAAATTTATTTTAATCAGGAAAAATGACTAATGATGTTCCATAAATTATTTTTTAAATGTTTTCAAAAAGATTCGAATTAGCCAGTTTTTCTCTTCTTATTTTCGGTTGAATTTTGAATTTTAAAGAGTCGAAATTGAAGATAAACTATGTTTCAAAATTTTATTTTCATTTTTTTCCTGTTTTCTCTCCTTTTAAACCGTTCAATTAAGTGGTTTTTTTCATCATTTATTCTCTACAAAAAACCTTCCGTAGAAGGAAAAAAAATGTACGACGGAATGACAGACAGAAATACGCATTTTTTAATATATATATAAATTAATTTATTAAAGGTAAATTGAGCAAATTGGCTATTTCTGGCAATTTATTTAAGTGTGTATCAAACTGGTAGCCCAAGAAGTAGCTCTTGCTTTCAAAAAGGTTGGTGACCCCTGATCTAACCCCTAGGCCACTGAGTAAGTCTACCTAGCTGTGGATGGTTTACTCCGGCTGGTGGAGAACTGGTCTTCAGCCTGGACCCTTGTAGACTTCTCACCCGGTCCATTTTGATGGCTTCAAGAGACTGACTCATGTCTTCATCTTCTGTCAGCCCGGCAGTCTCCCGCCCGGTCCTTGGACAAGACCAGTCTGGAAATGCAGAACCATGAGCTGATCCAAGTCCTGTTTATTTCTGATGCACATTATTTACCAGGTTTAATAAACACTTGATGCTCAATTGCCGGTTTGTCCCCATACCAATATTTTGGTACCGGTACCAAAATGTATATCGATACTTTTTGCTAAATAGAAGGGGACCACAAAAAATGTCATTATTGGCTTTATTTCAACAAAAAATCTTATTGTACATGAAACATATGTTTATTATTGTCATTTGGTCCTTAAATAAAATAGTGAACATACTGGACAACTTGTCTTTTAGTAGTAAGTAAACAAACAAAGACTCCTAATTAGTCTGCTGACGTATGCAGTAACATATTGTGTCATTTATACACCTTTTATGAGGGACAAACTGTAAAAATTAAAAATTAATTTACTTGTTCATTTACTGTTAATATCTGCTTATGTTCTATCTACACTTCTGTTCAAATGTAATAATCACTAATTATTCTCTTCTTTGATGCTTTACATTAGTTTTGGATGATACCACACATTTAGGTATCGATCCGATACCAAGTAGTTACAGGATCATACATTGGTCATATTCAAAGTCATCATGTGTCCAGGGACATATTTCCTGAGTTTATAAACAATGATTTATTCATTTTTTTAAATAAATATTTTGTGACGATAAAAAAATATCAATGTAATCATAGTAGTATGGCTCTTGTACTTGGTATCATTATAGTGGATGTCAGGTGTAGATCCACCCATGGCATTTGTTTACACCCAGGCGCGCTAGCTTT
>NC_084634.1:3560476-3605476 GCF_033978795.1 Nerophis ophidion | reverse complement strand
AAAAATAGCTCAAATAGCAGCACTTACCAGTGAGCTGCCTCTATTTTTTCAATTGTATTTATTTACTAGCAAGCTGGTCTCGCTTTGCTCGACATTTTTAATTCTAAGAGAAACAAAACTCAAATAGAATTTGAAAATCCAAGAAAAAAATTTAAAGACTTGGTCTTCACTTGTTTAAATAAATTCATTTATTTTTTTTTTACTTTGCTTCTTATAACTTTCAGAAAGACAATTTTAGAGAAAAAATACAACCTTAAAAATGATTTTAGGAATTTTAAACACATATACCTTTTTACCTTTTGAAATTCCTTCCTCTTCTTTCCTGACAATTTAAATCAATGTTCAAGTTTTTTTTTTTTTATTATTGTAAAGAATAATAAATACATTTTAATTTAATTCTTCATTTTAGCTTCTGTTTTTCCGATGAAGAATATTTGTGAAATATTTCTTCAAAATTATTATGATTAAAACTCAAAAAAATATTCTGGCAAATCTAGAAAATCTGTAGAATCAGATTTAAATCATATTTTAAAGTCTTTTGAATTTATTTTAAAAATTTTGTTCTGGAAAATCTAGAAGAAATAATGATTTGTCTTTGTTAGAAATATAGCTTGGTCCAATTTGTTATATATTCTAACAAAAAGCCGATTGGATTTTAACCTATTTAAAACATGTCATCAAAATTCTAAAAATAATCTTAATCAGGAAAAATGACTAATGATGTTCCCTAAATTATTTTTAAATTTTTTCAAAAAGATTCAAACTAGCTATTTTTTTCTCTTCTTTTTTTTCGGTTGAATTTTGAATTTTAAAGTCGAAATTGAAGATAAACTATGTTTCAAAATGTAAATTTCATTTTTTTCGTGTTTTCTCCTCTTTTAAAACGTTCAATTAAGTGTTTTTTTCATCATTTATTCTCTACAAAAAAACCTTCCATAGAAGGAAAAAAAATGTACGACGGAATGACAGACAGAAATACCCATTTTTATATATATATATATACAGATTTATTTATTAAAGGTAAATTGAGCAAATTGGCTATTTCTGGCAATTTATTGAAGTGTGTATCAAACTGGTAGCCCTTTGCATTAATCAGTACCCAAGAAGTAGCTCTTGCTTTCAAAAAGGTTGGTGACCCCTGATCTAGATCAACATTAGGTCCATCTGTCAATATAACGTTTTTAAAGATTTAAATTGTATTCCCTTTTTGTCCAAAAAAACCCCTGTTTTTTAATGGAAAAAACAAAACAAAATATGCAATAGTTTCCCCCAATAGAATTTTAAAGTGGAATATTTGAGATTATAGAATAATTGGAGCCTTAAAAATGTCAACACATAACACCATTGATTTCAATGTGTTATTATTTTTTTAGCAATGACACAAAAAAAATCGCACTAAAATTATTGGGGATCCAAGAGTCCTACTCATTAAAAATAAAAATAAAATATTTTTTTTGTTTACTTTAAACACAACCGTCTTGAGATCAACTTCAGATCCATCTGTCAATTATAACTTTTATTGTTGTTTATGTTTTTTGTTTGTTCTTTTTAGGCCCTTCTTTGGAAAAAAAAAACAACAACTTTGTTTTTTATATGACAAACACAAAATATGCAACATTTTCCCCCCAAAATATCTCAAAGTGGAATATTTAATGTGACATTGATTTTGATTAATTATTATTTTTTTAAAGAAGCTTTGTGTTATTAGAGTCAACATTGCAACATTTTCTTGTCACATTTCACCTGCTTACTCTTTTATACCACTTTTTATGGGTTTTTTTTTTTTAATCGTATTTTTAGAATGTGCTTAGGGCCGTTAAAAAATTACCCGCGGGCTGCAAATGGCCCCCGGGCCGCACTTTGGACACCCCTGATCTTACCTCACTGAATACCACTGACTTTCACACTGTCATGAGCTTTGGATTATGACCGAAAGGACAAGAAACGGCCAAAATGAGTTTCCTACGCCGGGTGGGTCTCTCCCTTAGAGATAGAGTGAGCAGTTCTGTCATCCGGGAGGAACTCAAGGTGAAGCCGCTGCTCCTTCACATGGAGAGGAACAGCTTCCCTGCTTAGGCTGCTGCCCCCGCGACCTGACCCCGGATAAGCAGAAGAAGATGGATGGATTGTTGCATTTTTGTTGCGTTTCACTTGATTGTAAAATATTTGGATAGAGAGGGGGGGTGACGTTTATATGTTGTCAATATTCAGTGTTTTGTCCTTCATAGTTCATTTTGTAAATCCCCCATTCTTTGTTTTCATGTACATTCTGGGTGTCCCATTTAATAAAAAAATGTAAAATTCCATTCCGTTTTAAGGACATTTTTAGCATTCAAGATTGAGACTTTGACTTCCATTTATTGTTATTCAACTGTGAGCTTTACAGTACAGATAAGAACACAATTTTGTTTAATTAACTGGTTGTAGTGCAGTATAAAAGAGCAATAATGTGCAGATATAAATAAATAGATGACTGTACAGATAAATATATTGCACTTTTGCATATGCATCCACGTTTATGGATGTATGTTATATTGTCTTTATATTCCAGCAAGTTAATCCGTTTCTGGGGGGAATTTGGGGGATGATTATTAGCAGTGGTCTCCAACCACCGGGCCGTGGCCCGATTGGTACTGGGCCGCAGAAGAATTTTTTATTAATTTTTATTTAAAAAAAAAATATATATATCTATATATATAGATATATATATTTTTTTTTTATTAAATCAACATAAAAAACACAATATACACTTACAATTAGTGCACCAACCACAAAAACGTCCCTTTTTCATGACAAGAAAAAAAAAGAAAGAGAAAAAAGTTGTTATCACCAGGAAAGATGAGATCACCTTCCTAGCTTCCATTCTAGAGGCTAATCTTTCCTCTGATAAAATGGCAACCAAGGTCATCAAAAAGGTCAACCAAAGAACGAGATTCCTCTACAGCAGTGGTCCCCAACCACCGGGCCGCAGAAGAATTTTTATTCATTTTTATTGAAAAAAAAAAAAAAAATACATTTATTTTTATTTTTTATTAAATCAACATAAAAAACACAATATACACTTACAATTAGTGCACTAACCACAAAAAACTCCCTTTTTCATGACAAAAACTTCCCTTTTTCATGACAATATATGTATATATATTTTTTTAAATTGTTTTATAATTGTTTTTAATTGTCAATATATATATATTTTTTTAATTGTTTTATTTTTTATCAAATCAACATAAAAAAACACAATATACACTTACAATTAGTGCACTAACCACAAAAACTCCCTTTTTCATGACAAAAATGTCCCTTTTTCATGACAATATATATATATATATTTTTTAATTGTTTTATAATTGTTTTTAATTGTCAATATATATATATATATTTTTTTTTTTAATTGTTTTATTTTTTATCAAATCAACATTAAAAACACAATATACACTTACAATTAGTGCACTAACCACAAAAAACTCCCTTTTTCATGACAAAAACGTCCCTTTTTCATGACAATATATATATATAGATTTTTAATTGTTTTATAATTGTTTTTAATTGTCAATATATATATATTTTTTTAATTGTTTTATTTTTTATCAAATCAACATAAAAAAACACAATATACACTTACAATTAGTGCACCAACCACAAAAACTCCCCTTTTCATGACAAAAATGTCCCTTTTTCATGACAATATATATATATATTTTTTTTAATTGTTTTATAATTGTTTTTAATTGTCAATATATATATATATATATTTTTAATTGTTTTATTTTTTATCAAATCAACATTAAAAACACAATACACACTTACAATTAGTGCACTAACCACAAAAAACTCCCTTTTTCATGACAAAAATGTCCCTTTTTCATGACAATATATATATATTTTTTAATTGTTTTATAATTGTTTTTAATTGTCAATATATATATATATTTTTTAATTGTTTTATTTTTTATCAAATCAACATTAAAAACACAATATACACTTACAATTAGTGCACTAACCACAAAAAACTCCCTTTTTCATGACAAAAATGTCCCTTTTTCATGACAATATATATATATTTTTTAATTGTTTTATAATTGTTTTTGATTGTCAATATATATATATTTTTTTTAATTGTTTTATTTTTTATCAAATCAACATTAAAAACACAATATACACTTACAATTAGTGCACTAACCACAAAAAACTCCCTTTTTCATGACAAAAACGTCCCTTTTTCATGACAATATATATATATATTTTTTTTTTTTTAATTGTTTTATAATTGTTTTTAATTGTCAATATATATATATATTTTTTAATTGTTTTATTTTTTAGCAAATCAACATCAAAAACACAATATACACTTACAATTAGTGCACCAACCACAAAAATCTCCCTTTTCATGACGAAGAAAAAAAAAAAAAAAAAAGGAAACCCCCCCCCACCCGCGGATACAAAAAGGTTGGGGACCACTGCTCTACAGAATCTCCTCTCTGGTCAACAAAAGCACCTTGAAGATTCTAGCGGGAACTCTCATTCAACCCTTCTTCCATTACGCTTGCACCTCCTGGTACCCCAGCACCTCCAAAACCCTCACAACTAGACTCCAAACATCCCAGAATAAGCTAGTCGGGTTACTTTTAGACCTCCACCCCAGATCACACCTCAATCCAACCCACTTCTCCAAAGTGGGCTGGCTCAGGGTGGAGGACAGAGTCAAACAACTTGCACTGAGCCTGGTCTATAAAATCTGCTACACCGACGTACATGTCAAACTACTTCATAACCACAACACCAGGGGGAGCTCCACAAAACACGTTAAACCCAGATTCCCATCTAACAAAGGTCTTAAGTCATTCTCTTTCTATGCCACATCAATGTGGAATGCACTCCCAACAGGTGTAAAAGTAATGTACATACTATGATGATTAACTTGTGTGATGACTGTATTATGCTGATAGTATATATTTGTACCATGAATTGATTAACGTGGACCCCGACTTAAACAAGTTGAAAAACTTATTGGGGTGTTACCATTTAGTGGTTAATTGTAGGGAATATATACTGAACTGTGCAATCTACTAATAAAAGTATCAATCAATCAAGTCAATTATAAGATGTCTAAAGTTGTGGCAACCAGCTAATAAAAAATTAAAAAAGCCTATTGATTTGCACTTTGTTTATTTTATATATATATATATATATATATATATATATATTGTATTCTATTTTTGTTACTTTGAGTTTACAACCCCCTGGCGCTGTTTTGAAGTGAAGTGAATTATATTTATATAGCAATTTTTCTTCAAGTTACTCAAAGCGCTTTACATAGTGAAACCCAATATCTAAGTTACATTTAAAGCAGTGTGGGTGGCACTGGGAGCAGGTGGGTAAAGTGTCTTGCCCAAGGACACAACGGCAGTGACTAGGAAGGCGGAAGCGGGGATCGAACCTGCAACCCTCAAGTTGCTGCACGGCTGTTCTACCAACCGAGCTATACCGCTAACTATACCGTTTTGTACTGTTTTTATGTTTTGTAATGTTTTATACTGTTGTTGGATTTATTTTGATTATTGTTTCTCAACTGTTTGTAAATGTTGACATTTATAAATAAACATTTAAAAAAACAAAAATAATAATAATATTTTTTGTAATGTTTATACTGTTGTTGGATTTATTTTGATTATTGTTTCTCAACTGTTTGTAAATGTTGACATTTATAAATAAACGTTTACAAAAATAAAAATAACAATATTTTTGTAATGTTTTATACTTTTGTTGGATTTATTTTGATTATTGTTTCTCAACTGTTTGTAAATTTTGAAATTTATAAATAAACATTTAAAAAAATAAAAATAATAATGATATTTTTTGTAATGTTTTATACTGTTGTTAGATTTATTTTGATAGTTTTTCAACGGTTTGTAAATGTTGACATTTATAAATAAACATTTAAAAAAATAAACATAATAATAATAATATTTTTTGTAATGTTTTATACTGTTGTTGGATTTATTTTGATTATTGTTTCTCAACTGTTTGTAAATGTTGACATTTATAAATAAACATTTAAAAAAATAAACATAATAATAATAATATTTTTTGTAATGTTTTATACTGTTGTTGGATTTATTTTGATTATTGTTTCTCAACTGTTTGTAAATGTTGAAATTTATAAATAAACATTTAAAAAAACAAAAATAAAAATAATAATATTTTTTGTAATGTTTTATACTTTTGTTGGATTTATTTTGATTATTGTTTCTCAACTGTTTGTAAATGTTGAAATTTATAAATAAATATTTAAAAAAATAATATTTTTTGTAATGTTTTATACTGTTGTTGGATTTATTCTGATTATTGTTTCTCAACTGTTTGTAAATGTTGACATTTATAAATAAACATTTACAAAAATAAAAATAATAATATTTTTTGTAATGTTTTATACTTTTGTTGGATTTATTTTGATTATTGTTTCTCAACTGTTTGTAAATGTTGACATTTATAAATAAACCTTAAAAAAATAAAAATAATATTTTTTGTAATGTTTTATACTTTTGTTGGATTTATTTTGATTATTGTTTCTCAACTGTTTGTAAATGTTGACATTTATAAATAAACATTTAAAAAATAAAAATAATAATAATATTTTTTGTAATGTTTTATACTGTTGTTTGATTTATTTTGATTATTGTTTCTCAACTGTTTGTAAATGTTGACATTTATAAATAAACCTTAAAAAAATAAAAATAATATTTTTTGGAATGTTTTATACTTTTGTTGGATTTATTTTGATTATTGTTTCTCAACTGTTTGTAAATGTTGACATTTATAAATAAACATTTAAAAAAAAAATAATAATAATAATTATAATTTCCCCTCAGCCACCGATGGGGGCAAAAGTGGCGCACTACATGAGAGACCAGCCAGAAAGGAAGAAGAAGAAAGGACTTGGCAGCGACCAATCAAATGCGGGCCGGGGAGCGCGGGGGCGTGGTCACCCGAGTGAGCTTGGCAAACAAACCGCCAAGACGCAACAAACACAAACAGAGCCGCGGGAATAAAGTCTGGAAAGAATCAACCGGCAACAAGATGGCAAGAAGAAGTGATGATGATTACAAAGGCAAGTCTTACATTTCACTTCCGGGGCTTAGGTTTCCATTTCCCGGGAATTGCAGTGTTGACGGTTTCATTTCCTGTTGATTATTGCGCAATAGTACAGTGACGTCACGCACCATGACTTGAACACGTGATCAATAACTGCATAAATGTCGAAATGAGTCATTTTCTATTGTTGTTTTGTCCCCTCAGGCCGCACACAGAGGCTCGCATTTAGAGAAATGTCATCAGCTATGAGCAGCCAAGTGAGTACATGTCACCTCTACTATTATCTGATATCAAACACGGTATCACACTCACATCCTGTATCATCCAATTGGATTTTTTCCAGTCACAATTACCCATTGTAATATTCGAGGCCGGTAAGTTTCTATTCCAAGGAATCAACTGGTGAAGCTGAGTCATTAGTAAGAGGAGTCTACAAATTCTAAGGAAGAGAAGAAAGCAGCTCGTATTATAAAATTAATTGCTGCGCGTTTGTTATTATATTTGTAACAATAAAAAAATATTTTCAGTAAATAACAAACTTCACCTAAAATTCTTTTTTTTTTTTTTTTTTAAACCTTCGACCCATTTTAGTTTTTAAATGCATAAAAACACCACATACATTTATTTTTTTTGCTTCAAAGCTTTTTGACTTTGTCAGGAACCTCTTTGTCAACAAAATAAAACATTTTAATTTTTTTCACTAAATTATAAAATGCTCTGGTAGAAATTATGCCCTTGGTGTTGTTAGGGTCGGTTTCGACCCGGTTCTAAAAATAAGATAAGAGCCAAAACTGAACACACTGACAGCCAATCATGTGAGCTTTAGTGGATTCTCATTTGACCTTGTTATCCTGTACTAAAACAAACAAAAGACGGACATTAAAAGTGTCACTTTTTGCCACTCTGATTTTGTTTTTTTATTACTTTTGGAACTAGTAATCTATTTCTCTTGGTTTCATTTGCTTGATTGGTTGTTGGTTGTTTGATGTTGGATTTCTGTTGCTGAAAAAAATACGTATTAGCCTTTTTCTTGAAGTAAATATATATGGGTCGAAATTGACCCGTAACACCATAGATGTTACTATAGTTGAAATTCTTAAAATAAAAAAATAAATAAAACACATTTATTTAAGAGATGTGTTCTAATGCCGCCTAGTAATAGTTAGGTAACACAAAAACCTTTTTTTTAATTTATATGATTCTCTTGAGGTTCGTTTTACCATTTTTAAAAATTGAAATCAACAAAAAAAGGCCCAATGGCCCAAACCAAAAATATTAAAACCAATATTTTCAAGGATAAGGAAGCCTAACGAGGTCACCAAGAGATGAGAAACAAATTGGATGATAGATCATTGTTTTTAGTGTATTTTACAGCTGATTTAAGACATGGGTCAAAACCGACCCCTTAACATAAGAGATGGTAACAGAAAGCTAACACAAGAGGAAGCTTAAAGCACATTACTCTAAATCAGGAAATCGGGAAACAAATATTTTGAAATATATTTCCGTAAGAGCCATATATTTTTTTTAACACTGAACACAATTAAAAGCGTACATTTTTAAGTAAAACCAACATTTCTAGAGTATAATAGGTCTCTTATTCTTTGTAATTGTTATTCTGAAGCTAACTGTGGCGGGGGCGTGGCCCGCGGGCCTGCAGCAACAGGTGCGTGGATGGCCCACCTGGGCCTTTTTATCCAATCACCTGTCGCTCTGTTATAAGCAGCAGCCAGGAGGAGGGACGGGGTTGGGGCTGGAAATACAATTGCTGGAAAACTGAGAGATTTATTGAAAAATAAAACAATATTGCAACCCTGAAACAGGCTCTCATGTCGGTGCTTGGGGGTCTGAAGAACCCCCAGGAGGGCAAGCCCCACACTAACCAATAATGAATAAATAACTTCTTACCATTGACGCAACTTCTTGAACAGGCGCGGTAGGGAACGGATGGACGGATTAAAAATGCATGAGAATAATTTATATTTTTAACACTGTGATTACAAGTGGAATTATTCATTACTTATCGTGTTGAGCAACGTCAGCTCAGATTTATCCGAGAGCCAGATGCAGTCATCAAAAGACCCACATTTGGCTCTAGAGCCAAAGGTTCCCTACCCCTGCTTTAAATGGAAAAACGGTACTATAGTTGTTTTTTTAACTGTAAAATCTATTTTGATTGATTGAAACTTTTATCAGTAGATAATCCGTACAATTGACCACTAAATGGTAAAACCCCAAGAAGTTTTTCAACTCATTTAACACCTGCAATGAGGTGGTGACATGTCCAGGGTGTGCACCGCCTTCCGCCCGGTTGTAGCTGAGATAGCCACCAGCGCCCCCCTGCAACCCCAACGGGAAAGCGGTAGGAAATTAACGGATGGAACTTGTTCAAATCGGGGTCCTCGTCAATCAATTCATGGTCGTATAGTTTGTTGTTTCTTACTATAAAATCTATTTTCCTTTATACATTTTACAATTTGATAAATAACTTGCTGTAATATAACTCAGGCCTGGGCAGTTATTTTGACTCGAGGGGAGGGGGGCACATTTAGAGAAAAAAAAATGTGTCCGGGGGCCGGTAGATCTGATTTTTTAGAAACACTAATACAAATCCTTTCCATGAATTGGTTAACGTGGACCCCGACTTAAACAAATTGAAAAACCTATTGGGGTGTTACCATTTAGTGGTCAATTGTACGGAATATAAAGTTTCAATTCTAGGCGTCAAACTCGTTTCGCAAAATATTATTTTTATTAGCGCATGTCTAGAATTTCCGCCGGGTCAAACCCGTTTCGCCAAATAATTAGCATATGCCTAGAATTTCCACCGGGTCAAACTCGTCACGTCACAAGTGACACTTCACCTGTCATCATTTTCAAAATGGAGGAGGCTGATTTCAATCATTTGAAATTGCATAAAGGGAAGAAGATTAAGAGCTATTCAGTAGGATTTAAGGTCCAAGCTATTAAATATGCTAAAAAGAACAGTAAGCAGCTGTGTTTTATTAATATACCGTAGCTGCGTGTGTCAAATATGAGTCATTAAATGACTCCCGCCTCCTGTTGGTAGAGGGCGCTAGTGATCCTTCTTGCGACTACTTGGCTGCAGAAGAAGTGACAAGAGTGAGCAGCGTGTTTTAACATGGAGGATTACATATCTAAAATAAAACAGTTTTTCTAAACTGGACTTTCAATGGAAGCAGGAGGTAATAAAGGAAGATCTCCATCGAGACAGAGAGACTTTTAAAACCGAAGAAAGATAATCGATGCTTTTGAGCAGAAGGAGCTGTGCATGGACTTCATTTATAAGTAATAACGTTTTTTTAATTAAATGTTACATCACACTCAAATTTATAAGCACAGGCCTAAATTTACCGCATGCCTTTGGTAAGCAGTACATTTTAAGTTAATTAGCGCCCCGGCAACAATTCAAGGAAATACGGTATTACTATCTGCACTGTTTTGCTCCTTTATCTGACACTACAAGCAGCTAATGCAACAAAATGTTGTTCTTATCTGTACAGTAAAAATCAAATGTTAATGACAATAAAATAAGCAAGTCTTGAATGCTAAAAACGTTATGACAGACCGCCTTAAAACGGAATGGAATTTTACATTTTTTTTTACTGAATGGGACACCCAGAATGTACATGAAAACAAAGAATGTGGGATTTGCAATATTAACTACGAAGGATAAAACACTGAATATTGACAACATACAAATGCCACAAGATATTGTCTTGACCCAAGAACTACCAAGCGAAGAGGAAGCAAGACCCGACTCCCCTCCAGGGGCCTCTTTTCTTTGAACTGTTTCACAACCTTTTCTTTTAACTGTTCTGTAACCAGAGACGATGGCCGTTTATGACCCCCTTCCCTTAGAAACAGCTGTTGCCATGTAATCAGGGAAAGTCCAAATAAAAGAAGAGGCGTACAATCTTTCGTCAGAGCGTGGGACGACACTGTACAAGTGTACACGCGTTTCTCCTGTGATAGCAAAATGACTTATACTTGTTTAAATAGATGATGTTCTTTGAACTGGGTACCAAAGGTTGTTTATTAGGTTTAGGAATGTGACGATCTGCAAGAGGCCTCTAATCTGATTGGGCTCTTTCTCCTGTGTCTTTGATGTAACATGTGGACTTTAGTTGACCTGGGCATATGTGTCATTTATTCTTGACCCCCAACAGAGCTAAATTGTTCCCCTTTCCTGAGTGAACCCCCCCTTTCTGGGCAAACGACACCCTCTCCTTCTTCACAGGACTTTGGGTATTCATTCCACTGGTGTACTGTATGTAAATGAGCATGGAGGGTGGGATTTCTGAGAATGTATAATTGTCATGTCAAATTCTAAAGGAGTTAGAACAAGCTGGAACGAACGGATGTGTCGTTCTGGTTTGGTCTCGCTTTTCAAAGCTTGTTATTATTTGTTTGTTACTTTAATAAATCATTTTAAAGCTATTTGTCACTGAAGGATCGTCTTTAAGAAATTTCCACGACACTCCTCAATTGAGCCAAATTTTTTTCTATCTTAGTTTAATTCCTTGCTTCTTGTCTTGTTTGATAAATGTCATCCGTGTGTGAACCTGACACATGACCATAGTAACTAATTAGATGATCCTAGTAACTAATTACAAACCCCGTTTCCATATGAGTTGCGAAATTGTGTTAGATGTAAATATAAACAGAATACAATGATTTGCAAATCCTTTTCAAGCCATATTCAGTTGAATATGCTACAAAGACAACATATTTGATGTTCAAACTCATAAACTTTATAGAATTTCATGGCTGCAACACGTGCCAAAGTAGTTGGGAAAGGGCATGTTCACCACTGTGTTACATCACCTTTTCTTTGAACAACACTCAATAAACGTTTGGGAACTGAGGAAACTAATTGTTGAAGCTTTGAAAGTGGAATTCTTTCCCATTCTTGTTTTATGTAGAGCTTCAGTCCTTCAACAGTCCGGGGTCTCCGCTGTTGGATTTTACGCTTCACACATTTTCCATGGGAGACAGGTGTGGACTGCAGGCGGGCCAGTAAAGTACCCGCACTCTTTTACTACAAAGCCACGCTGTTGCAACACGTGGCTTGGCATTGTCTTGCTGAAATAAGCAGGGGCGTCCATGATAACGTTGCTTGGATGACAACATATGTTGCTCCAAAACCTGTATGGACCTTTCAGCATTAATGGTGCCTTCACAGATGTGTAAGTTACCCATGCCTTGGGCACTAATGCACCCCCATACCATCACAGATGTTGGCTTTTGAACTTTGCGCCTAGAACAATCTGAATGGTTATTTTCCTCTTTGTTCTAGAGGACACAACGTCCTCTGTTTCCAAATATAATTTGAAATGTGGACTCGTCAGACCACAGAACACTTTTCCACTTTGCATCAGTCCATCTTAGATGAGCTCGGGCCCAGCCAAACCGGCGGCGTTTCAGGGTGTTGTTGATAAATGGGTTTGGCTTTGCATCCATCCATCCATCCATCCATCCATCCATCCATCCATTTTCTGCCGCTTATTCCCTTTCGGGGTCGCGGGGGGCGCTGGCGCCTATCCCAGCTACAATCGGGCGGAAGGCGGTGTACACCCTGGACAAGTCGCAGGGCCAACACAGATAGACAGACAACATTCACACTCACATTCTAGGGCCAATTTAGTGTTGCCAATCAACCTATCCCCAGGTGCATGTCTTTGGAAGTGGGAGGAAGCCGGAGTACCCGGAGGGAACCCACGCATTCACGGGGAGAACATGCAAACTCCACACCGAAAGATCCTCAGCCTGGAATTGAACCCAGGACTGCAGGACCTTCGTATTGTGAGGCAGACGCACTAACCCCTCTGCCACCGTGAAGCCCTTGGCTTTGCATAGTAGAGTTTTAACTTGCACTTACAGATGTAGTGACTGACAGTGGTTTTATGAAGTGTTCCTGAGCCCATGTGGTGATATCCTTTACACACCGATGTCGGTTTTCGGTGCAGGGATCAAAGGTCCGTAATATCATCGCTTACGTGCAGTGATTTCTCCAGATTCTCTGAACATTTTGATGATTTTACAGACCGTAGATGGTAAAATCCCTAAATTCCTTGCAATAGCTCGTTGAGAAATGTTGTTCTAAAACTGTTCGGCAGTTGTTTGTGAATTACTTAGCATTTCATGGAAGCTGCTTTTATACCCAATCATGGCACCCACCTGTTCCCAATTAGCCTGCACACCTGTGGGATGTTCCAAATAAGTGTTTGATGAGCATTCCTCAACTTTATCAGTATTTATTGCTACCTTTCCCAACATCAAATTCTAAAGTTAATTGTATTTGAAAAACAACAAAAGTTTATGAGTTTGAACATCAAATATGTTGTCTTTGTAGCATATTCAACTGAATATGGCTTGAAAAGGATTTGCAAATCATTGTATTCTGTTTATATTTACATCGAACGCAATTTCCCAACTCATATGGAAACGGGGTTTGTACTTTTTGGGGGTTTTATCATGAATGGTGCAAAATTGGTCATGGATTTAGATGAAGAGCTAAAAAAAAATACCCATTGTTTAATAGTAACTCCTGTCTTAGAGTTCCATGTTTGGCGTAAGGAGTGGACGCTCCCTCTTCATGGAAGCTCTGACCCTCAGATTACTGGGTAAGACCCCTTCAGCAACATCTGGTACATTTCTATTTCCAATAGGTCCAGAGTCTTCCTGACCTTGTCTTTGTTCGTGTCTGGCAGGTTTGGATTTTTACAGATCGGCCCCCGCCCCGGGCTTCTATTATGACAGCGACGAAGAGGATTGGTTGTGTTCCGACCATTTTGCGGGGCAACCTTTAGGTCCACATCCTCAAATACGACGACTCACCGAGGAGGTACTGGTTTCATGTTGATGAGCACGCTACACATGTTCTTTTGTATCGGGCGTACCTCGGTTTTCGCTCGTAATCCATTCCGAAGAAGGTCAGACGGAGACCGAGTCGTACAAAAGAAACAAAGCCATTTTCCTCATAAGTAGTAATGCACCGTATTTTTCGGACTCATCGTCATCATCGGCAGTCACTCGAAGAGAGTATGACGATCCTCCTGGTAGGGGGGTAAAGTGGGGAGACTGGTGCACAGACAGTCATCCTTGACAGATCCGGGTAAGGGTCCAGTGGCATGGAGCCTTCCTTCGCCATCCCATCCTCTGCTTGTTCCACCGTTGAAGTCTTGGGTCGTCATTTCCCCAAAACTGGGCGTGCCTTCATCCGCCATCCCAGTCGTTCTGGTGGTTCTCACATCTACCAGCACTAGGAAAAGAGGTTCGGGGGAGCCTGGCTGAACCATTCCTGCGGGGTACGTGAGAAACTCTTGGGATAAATGGAAGATTATGTGCCTCTCAGCCCTTTCCATCGAGGACGTTGACGACTTCTACTTATTTGGAGCTGTGATGGTGGGGCACTTGCTGATTGCTCTGGCGTATCGACAAATTCGGAAGACGATGGCAGCCACTCAAGAGGCCCAACGGCTGTTCAACGCGATGGAAGGATCGGGTCGGGCTGTGGGAACACAGTCTGGGGCGATTTCTGAGTTAAATCGCAAAATGGATCTCATCTTGGAAAAGCTTGCGGAAAAGGAATAATTCCATTGGAATTGAAGAAATCCAGCATGAACAAACAGAGAAGATAAGTCACTATTTTGTCTTCCCGAAGAAAAACAACTTCTTAATCTTCTTAATCCAACGGCTGTTCAACGCAATGGAAGGATCGGGTCGGGCTGTGGGAACAGAGTCTGGGGCGATTTCTGAGTTAAATCGCAAAATGGATCTCATCTTGGAAAAGCTTGCGGAAAAGGAATAATTCAATTGGAATTGAAGAAATCCAGCATGGACAAACAGAGAAGATAAGTCACTATTTTGTCTTCTCGAAGAAAAACAACTTCTTAAGCTTCTTAATCCAACGGCTGTTCAACGCAATGGAAAGATCGGGTCGGGCTGTGGGAACAGTCTGGGGCGATTTCTGAGTTAAATCGCAAAATGGATCTCATCTTGGAAAAGCTTGCGGAAAAGGAATAATTCAATTGGAATTGAAGAAATCCAGCATGAACAAACAGAAGATAAGTCACTCGAAGAAAAACAAGTTCTTAATCTACGCTTTGACTCCCTCAAATGGCCTTGACACAATCAGGAACAGGCTTGTTCTGAAGAAACTCTCCCGAGGACTCCTCAAAGATGGACGCTTTTGACCTTCCTTTTTGTCAACAACACCTGTGGACGAACTTTGAGATCGGCCTCAGTCATATAAAAACATTTCATCATCTCTCCCAAGTTCCCTGGAATCAACGCCTTCACCACCGTTTAATTCCTCTGGGGCCGTGGATGGCTGAGCAGTGTTATATAGCGGCAGCGGTGTCTCCTCAAACCCACCCCTCCCTCTGTTGCAAGTTGGTGTGACGTACGTACCATTTTTAATGTGTGCCATGCTATGAGGTTTTTTCATTGGACTCAGTCTGGACCCTTACTGAGGGTCTAGCCTTGGACTGATATTTTTTTTACTCCCCCTCCCCCAATGTCACCCTTTTCTCACCTTTTTAAGGAGCGCCGTAAGTGGCTAATCCGTTGGCGGTCTCGTCTTGGTCATATGTCTGCTCTTAGAAGGACTGTGCCGAAAATTAAATTTCGTTGTACTTGTGCAATAAAGATCTATCCTATCCTATCCTACCGTCTTCCGCCTGTTCCGCCGTTGAGATCTTCACCGTAGTCAGGCACTAGGCCTTTGCCAAGGGCCACCTGGGGTAACCCTAGTAAAGGGTTGGGGTGTAACGGTACACAAAAATTTCGGTTCGGTACGCACCTCGGTTTAGAGGTCACGGTTCGGTTAATTCTCGGTACAGTAAGAAAACAACAAAATATACATTTTTCGGTTATTTATTTACCGAAGTTGTAAACAATGGCATAACATACATATACACACAGGGTCCATTGCGTAAAAACTAAGTAAGATAAGGCTCAGAATGGTTTCTTGACAAAACTTTTCTGCATATAAAGTGCAGTACATATTCCGTACAATTGACCACTAAATGGGAACACCCCAATAAGTTTTTCAACATGTTTAAGTCGGGGTCCCCGTTAATCAACATTAATAAACTGCCTCAAGTTGTTGCTCATATAAAATGTGCAACATTAAACCGTTTCAAGTCAACTCAGTCTCAGATTAACTTTTCTTCCCCCCCCCCAGCGTGGCTAACTTGGCAGTAAGGGGATATATGGGCTCATTGTTCTTCCACCATAGAAGTGGGTCAAAATTTACTTTTTAATGCAATATGGACTTAAATCTGCAGCTATTAAAAAATGTGTTATTGCTTTAGCCCTGCCTGACTTGCCGAGGAGAGGCTGCTTAAATGCGGTGGTGACACTTCAAATGGGTTATATGTGGCCCTTTAATATGTGACAGTATGTGAGGGGAGTGTGTGGGCGAGACAGGAGAGGGAGCGGTAGCATGAGTGCGGGGATTGGCTAGTGTTTTGTTGGATAATGGCTGTGTGCAAGACCTCAATAAAGCCACCATTTGCAACTAATCATCGGACTCTTCATTTACCCTGGAGTCCGGAGCTGTGGAGACCCACTGCCGGGTAGAGTGAAGGGTGTTGCCCCCGAGAATACATCAGCCCTGGAGGAGTGTCTCCCCTGTGCTCCTCGACTACGGTCTGGGAGTCGGAAGCAGGAAAGGTGCAACACATGTTTGACGTGTCGCGCAGCCATAGTGTTCCCAAACAGGAGATCTTAACGAGGCAGGAGGGTCTTCCAGCTCGGGCTTTTACATGTTGTCCTAGCCCGGTCGCTGCTAGCACGTGTACTCGTTTGGTACACCTCCAAACCGAACCGAAACCCCCGTACCGAAACGGTTCAATACAAATACACGTACTGTTACACCCCTAGGAAAGGGGTTAACCTCCTAGTGCCCCAAGACTCCATAGAGGAGCCTCCACTGCCGGATGCACTTTAACGTCATATCGGACTATAAGGCGCACTTAAAGGCCTACTGAAACCCAGTACTACCAACCACATAGTCTGATAGTTTATATATCAATCATGAAATATTAACATTGCAACACATGCCAATACGGCCTTTTTAGTTTACTAAATTGCAATTTTAAATTTCGCGCGGAAGTATCATGCTAGAACGTCGCGGTATGATGACAGTGTTATGGACATCTGTGTTGCTGAATCTTTTGCAATTTGTTCAATGAATAATGGAGACGTCAAAGAAGAAAGCTGTAGGTGGCCGCCTTTAGCAACACAAACACAGCCGGTGTTTCCTTGTTTACATTCCCGAAAGAGGACGGCGAAGCTTTACTATGGAACAGAGCGGTCAAGCGAACACGGTTGGATTGGACCACACACACAAAGTACAGTGTATTATGCGGCGATCATTTCGAGAGATCGTGTTTCGAAGAGGGTGGGCTTCGCCACCACCCGTCGACTGGGGCTGAAGAAAGGTGCAGGTTTTACAGGTACGACCCTATAATCTCACTAAAACACTAGTAACACAATAAGCAGATAAGGGATTTTCCAGAATTATCCTAGTAAATTTGTCTAATAACATATGAATCGCTCCCACTGTATAGTCTTTTTTTTTTTTTTCTTTCTAGTCCTTCACTCTAACTTTTCTCATCCACGAATCTTTCATCCTTGCTCAAATTAATGGGGAAATCGTGGCTTTCTCGGTCCGAATCGCTCTGGCTGCTGGTGGCCATGATTGTAAACAATGTTCAGATGTGAGGAGCTCCACAACCCGTGATGTCACGCTACTTCCGGTACAGGCAAGGCTTTTTTATTAGCGACCAAAAGTTGCGAACTTTCTCCTCGATGTTCTCTACTAAATCCTTTCAGCAAAAATATGGCAATATGGCGAAATGATCAAGAATGACACAGAATGGACCTGCTATCCCCGTTTAAATAAGAAAATCTCATTTTTCAAAAATCAACAGTACGCCTAATGTACGGCATGATTCCGGTTGTGCTAACTGACCTCGAAGCAATTTTATTTGGCAAATGGCGTAATGGTAAGTGTGACCAGTAGATGGCAGCCACACATACGAGATACACGTAGACTGCAATATGACGCGAGTAAACGCCAACACTTGAAATGTTCCAATGGGGAATATTAAACATTACACACGGCGCTCAAAAATCTGTCAAGATGTTTTTAGCACGGCTTACAGAAACATAGACCGTATGACCACATTGCATACTTTCCTTTTAGGAAGAAGAGAAACACGCAAAGCAAGCGCTCATAGAGCAGAAACAACGTGAGAGTAAAAGCGCGAGGAACAAGCGAAAGAAACTGGTAGGTATTTTGTATTTTTTTTTCCAAACCGTGACACCATCTTTGAAGCATTTTCCTGCCAACGGTCCTCTTTGTGCCAGCAGCGCAGAAACGAGAAGAAGCGCTTGGAAAAGGTGAGCAGGAACATTTCGGACGTAAGTCGAGATCGTTTTTCCACGGCAGCAGAGAAGAGGACCTTTTACCATTTTTGGGACCACTTCAGGGGGCGGAGAGAGGCGAACCCCAGGAGGCTGTCCAGGAAATTGGGGCGCAAGCTCCCCCCAACCACGAAGCCGATTCCGGCGACGAGGGTAGCGAGGATCAAGAAGAAGGAAACCACTCGCAGGGAAAGGTTTTTGTGGATTTTGTATTCTTGTTGGTTTAGGCCAGGGGTGCCCATTACGTCGATGGCGAGCTAGCAGTCAAACGCGGAGGTTGTGTCAATGGATCGCCAGCTAGCCATTAAAAAAATAGACCTAAAAATGATCGTTCATCAATCTTCACTAAAACATCCCTTTCAATGTTTTGGACCACATGAAATCAATAGAAAATGTCACCAAATCCCCCCTTCGTGCGTTGTTTGAGAAGGGCAGGGTTGGGGGTGGGGGGGTGGTGCTAGCTGGGGTGTAGAGTTAGGGATGCATGGGATTCTGGGTATTTGTTCTTTTGTGTTTATGTTGCGTTACAGTGCCGATGTTCTCCCCGAAATGTGTTTGTCATTCTTGTTTGGTGTGGGTTCACAGTGTTCACAGATTGTGTGGTGTAAAGGGTGTGTCAATGGATCGCCAGCTAGGCATTAAAAAAACAAAAATAGACCTAAAAATGATCGATCGTCAATCTTCACTAAAACGTCGCTTTCAATGTTTTGGACCACATGAAATCCATAGAATGTCACCAAATCCCCCCTCCGTGCGTTGTTTGAGAAGGGCAGGGTTGGGGGATGGGGGGTGGTGCTAGCGGGGGTGTAGAGTTAGGGATGCATGGGATTCGGGGTATTTGTTCTTTTGTGTTTATGTTGTGTTACAGTGCCGATGTTCTCCCCGAAATGTGTTTGTCATTCTTGTTTGGTGTGGGTTCACAGTGTTCACAGATTGTGTGGTGTAAAGGGTGTGTCAATGGATCGCCAGCTAGGCATTAAAAAAACAAAAATAGACCTAAAAATGATCGATCGTCAATCTTCACTAAAACATCCCTTTCAATGTTTTGGACCACATGAAATCAATAGAAAATGTCACCAAATCCCCCCTCCGTGCGTTGTTTGAGAAGCGCGGGGTTGGGGGTGGGGGGGTGGTGCTAGCGGAGGTGTTGAGTTAGGGATGCATGGGATTCTGGGTATTTGTTCTTTTGTGTTTATGTTGTGTTGCAGTGCCGATGTTCTCCCCGAAATGTGTTTGTCATTCTTGTTTGGTGTGGGTTCACAGTGTTCACAGATTGTGTGGTGTAAAGGGTGTGTCAATGGATCGCCAGCTAGGCATTAAAAAAACAAAAATAGACCTAAAAATGGTCGATCGTCAATCTTCACTAAAACATCCCTTTCAATGTTTTGGACCACATGAAATCAATAGAAGATGTCACCAAATCCCCCCTCCGTGCGTTGTTTGAGAAGGGCAGGGTTGGGGGTGGGGGGGTGGTGCTAGCTGGGGTGTAGAGTTAGGGATGCATGGGATTCTGGGTATTTGTTCGTTTGTGTTTATGTTGTGTTACAGTGCCGATGTTCTCCCCGAAATGTGTTTGTCATTCTTGTTTGGTGTGGGTTCGCAGTGTGGCGCATATTAGTAACAGCGTTAAAGTTATTTATACCACAACCCTCAGTGTTGGGAAGAATATATCTCCCGGCTGGCCGGATCCCCCGGAAAGAGCGAGACGAAGTGGCTGGGGAGAGGGAAGTCTGGGCTTCCCTGCTTAGGCTGCTACCCCCGCGACCTGACCTCGGATAAGCGGAAGAAGATGGATGGATGATGGATGGAACCCTCAGTGTGACCTGTATGGCTGTTGACTAAGTATGCGTTGCAGTTGCTTTCGTGTGTTAACGGGCTGAATATAAAATGTAAACAGTCGGCACGCAGATTGTGTGGTGTAAAGGGTGTGTCAATGGATCGCCAGCTAGGCATTAAAACAAAACAAAATAGACCTAAAAACGATCGATCGTCAATCTTCACTAAAACATCACTTTCAATGTTTTGGACCACATGAAATCAATAGAAAATGTCACCAAATCCCCCCTTCGTGCATTGTTTGAGATAGACAGGGTTGGGGGTCGGGGGTGGTGCTTTAGCCCAGAATAGTTACGGATGCATGGGATTCTGGGTATTTGTTCTTTGGTCTAGCTCCAGCCTATCTTGCCGATTGTATTGTACCATATGTCCCGGCAAGAAATCTGCGTTCAAAAGACTCCGGCTTATTAGAGATTCCTAGAGCCCAAAAAAAGTCTGCGGGCTATAGAGCGTTTTCCGTTCGGGCTCCAGTACCCTGGAATGCCCTCCCGGTAACAGTTCGAGATGCCACCTCAGTAGAAGCAGTTAAGTCTCACCTTAAAACTCATCTGTATACTCTAGCCTTTAAATAGACCTCCTTTTTAGACCAGTTGATCTGCCGCTTAGGGAGGGGGTCCGGTCCGATGACCATGGATGAAGTACTGGCTGTCCAGAGTCGAGACCCAGGATGGGCCGCTCGTCGGGACCCAGGATGGACCGCTCGCCTGTGTATCGGTTGGGGACATCTCTACGCTGCTGATCCGCCTCCGCTTGAGATGGTTTCCTGTGGACGGGACTCTCGCTGCTGTTTTGGATCCGCTTTGAACTGAACTCTCGCCGCTGTGTTGGAGCCACTATGGACTGAACTTTCACAGTATCATGTTAGACCCGCTCGACATCCATTGCTTTCGGTCCCCTAGAGGGGGGGGGGGTTGCCCACATCTGAGGTCCTCTCCAAGGTTTCTCATAGTCAGCATTGTCACTGGCGTCCCACTGGATGTGAATTCTCCCTGCCCACTGGGTGTGAGTTTTCCTTGCCCTTTTGTGGGTTCTTCCGAGGATGTCGTAGTCGTAATGATTTGTGCAGTCCTTTGAGACATTTGTGATTTGGGGCTATATAAATAAACATTGATTGATTGTGTTTATGTTGTGTTACAGTGCCGATGTTCTCCCCGAAATGTGTTTGTCATTCTTGTTTGGTGTGGGTTCACGGTGTGGCGCATATTAGTAACAGTGTTAAAGTGTTTTATATCACAACCCTCAGTGTGACGTGTATGGCTGTTGACTAACTAAGTAAACAGTCGGCACGCAGATCGTGTGGCGTAAAAGCGGGAACAACGACATGTTTTAGAGGAAGTTAAAGGCATTGCAATCACTGCACACCCTCGATATTGAAGTCCAAGAGAAAATTGGGGAATGTTATCCCCGGGTGATATCTGAGAGAGAGGCACTAAAATCTGGAGGTTTCAATCGCTGGGGTCGGCAATTTAGCAGCTGAGCCACATCAGAGTGATCACAGTCCGGAGCCACGGGTTGCCGACCCCTGATATACATGAATGAGGCAGACCCCCCCCCCCCATTTGCCTGCAGAAAAAGTGTGGGCACCCCTGGTTTAGATAATTTTTCAATGGCAGCGGAAAAGAGGATGTTTTACCATTTTGGGACTACTTCAGGAGGCGGATGGAGACGAACCCCAGGAGTCTGTCCATCAAATTGGTGCACAAGCTCCCCCCGAGGCTGAGAAGGACAACGAAGCGCAGGAAAAGGTTTTTGTGGATTTATTGTATTCTTGTTGGCTCGTTGTTGGTGTAGACCTCCTCGTGTCCTCTCCTCACCAGGGCCTCAATTCCGATATCGCCGGTGAGGTCACGGAAAAGTCGACGGACACACCGGACGCTCCGAGGAAGGACCGCGAATGTGGAAGTGACAGCGAGGTCGGAACTTTTTGTATTCTTCTTTAGCTTCAACGACAGTATCCGTACGATGTTTGCCACGAAACATAGCTGGTGCAAGTATTACGGATCATGTTTTCCTCGTTTTCCTCCCCTCAAAGGGTTCTCACAAGCCCGCATTGGACCAGAAAGCAACAGATCCAATAGTAGAGGAATACATGCAGGAAAGTGCCAAGCTGGCAGGTCAGTGATCATGTGCATGAACATGTGAGTGAAAGAAGAGTGATTGTCGGGTTCAAACGCTGATGATATATATTAAACAAGACAAGAAGGAAGGAATTAAACAGGGACAGAATTCAATTTCGCTCAATTGAGGAGAAACGTCTGGGTTGTACTCTTGTACAGTCTCCCAACTTGCTATGACGAAAGATTGTACGCCTCTTATTTGGACTTTCCCTGATTACATGGCGACAACTGTTTCTAAGGGAGGGGGGGTCATAAACAGCCATCGCCTTTGTTACAAACAGTTAAAAGAAAAGGTCGTAAAACAGTTCAAAGAAGAGGTGCCTGGACCTGCTTTCTCTCAGATTTGTAGATATCGGCTCAAGACAATATCTTCCTGTGGATTACAATAGAGGAAAGAAACCGACGCCTTCATGTCGCTTGACGGAGATAGATATCTACATATATCCATATTTAAGAGTTATTTTTTTATATTCATAATCATATTTGAAACAGCTAGTGTTTTCCATTTGTACTCTTTGTATTTTATAAGTTAACCTTGGCTTTAGGAATGTAAGGAGTAGCAATACTCCCTTCTTATCTCTTCCTGTGCCCAGCTAAGGAGGACAATAGACATGTGGATTCGTTCCGGTGGGTGGGGGCGAGGGAGATATTGGAGAAGACAGCGCTTCCGTAAGGTTTTCAGATCAACTAGGCGACGCGAATTGAATGTGTTGTTTTTAGGTTGGTCTCTCCAAAGCTTTGGAATAAATTGCAAAATACCAATTCCGTTCTGGGTGATCATTTAAATTCAGTGTATGTGTCATCAAAAGAACGTGGGATTGACCAGCAACTTAAATTCCCTTGGAGGAACATCTGGTCCAAAGGCAAGACGCTTCCCATCGTACACAGTGGAGTTTTACAAGCCTTCTGCTTGGTAGGATCAAAGACAGCTTTTGTCCTCTTGCAGGGCGAGCGGAACTCGATGTAACACAAAGTTATGTGATAAGTTGGATACAATTATTCTGACGGTGCTTCTCCTCGCAGAGTTTGGCAACTGTTGGGCGACTGCTGGACGACACGACCAGGCCATCAGATGCTTCACCGAGGCCATCAAGCTCAACCCAAAGGAGTGGAAGTGAGTGGAAAACTCGACAGTTCAGATATTTGTCTCATAGGTTTCTTTTTCCATCCATCCATCCATCTTCTTTCGCTTATCTGAGGTCGGGTCGCGGGTGCACCAGCCTAAGCAGGGAAGCCCAGACTTCCCTCTCCCCAGCCACTTCGTCCAGCTCTTCCTGGGGGATCCCGAGGCGTTCCAAGGCCAGCCGGGAGACATAGTCTTCCCAATGTGTCCTGGGTCTTCCCCATGGTTGGACGTACCCTAAACACCTCCCTAGGGAGGCGTTCGGGTGGCATCCTGACCAGATGCCCGAACTACCTCATCTGGCTCCTCTCCATGTGGCGGAGCAGCGGCTTTACTTTGAGTTCCTCCCGGATGGCAGAGCTTCTCACCCTATCCACCCGGCGGAGGAAACTAATTTCAGCCGCTTGTACCCGTGATCTTGTCCTTTCGGTCATGACCCAAAGTTCATGACCATAGGTGAGGATGGGAACGTAGATCGACTGGTAAATTGAGAGCTTTGCCTTCCGGCTCAGCTCCTTCTTCACCACAACGGAACGATACAACGTCCGCATTACTGAAGACGCCGCACCGATCTGCCTGTCGATGTCAGGATCCACTCTTCCCTCACTCGTGAACAAGACTCAGAGGTACTTAAACTCCTCCACTTGGGGCAGGGTCTACTCCCCAACCTGGAGATGGCACTCCACCCTTTTCCGGCCGAGAACCATAAAAGTCTATCCTATCAACGGATGTCTACCGAATTCGGTGCTTATTAGTACCGGCCGAAGTCCGTCGGTACTACTGGGTACCGATTCTCGTCAAATCAAAACGGTTTCCAAACGGCTCATGTCTACATCTGAACGTTAAAAAGACAGTGTACGTTTTTTTACTATGAGGAAATCTGATTGACCAGATGCGAATCTGGTAACAAATGGAGGAAGAAGAATTCATTCCCAAGAAAAACAGCAGGGGGTTCATCATCTGGCGGTGGTTTGGCTTCAAGCGTGAATATGTTGAATAGACAACCCTAATATGTCAAGTATGCGGCAAAAGCGTTGCTACAAAAAGTAGCATCGTTTGAAAAACTCGCCCGCTCGAGAATGAAGAGTGCTTGAAACTCCGCATGTCAACATCTCCGGCCGGTGCCACACCCACAACATGCCAAAGCAACCAGCACTGACCCAATTGAGCCTGCCGTCTACCATTTCCACATCAACACTTCCATTTCTACATGGCCTAAAATATCAAGATATTAATAAAAGGCCATATCGCCCAGCCCGAGGCTAAACTAAACCTTGCTAATGTTAGCTATATCAGACAGCGTTTGAATACAGAAGCTGATTAATTACTTTTTTATACCACGATAATGTGGTACTGTGTCACCAGCTGGTCTCAGGGCACTGAAAGCAGGCTCTGAAAGACCGAGACATGAAACCTTCCGCGAGCTTTCTGAGACTCTTATTTTGTTAGCGCAGGTAGGAGGAAGCAGGGCTTTTATTGTGAAGACAGGAACTGTGCAGTCGGTCTTTAGAGTTTTGACGGTAGGTACGGTGCGAGAGTCTGTTGAAATAAGAAGTGTTCCTCGCCTTCCTGTCGGTCGTTTTTTCTTAATAATGATCTGGAAGCAGCCAGCGTCATCTCACAAGACCCTCGGGTGCCGTGAATGTCAATCAGGTGACCAAAGTCACGTCTTGGTGAAGATTGATGATCAATTATTTTAAGGTTTGTTTTTTTTAACGCCTGGCTGGCGATCGACTGACACACCCTCCGCCATTGACTGACACACACTCCGCATTCGTCTGACGCACCCTCCGCCGTCGAATGACACACCCTCCGTCTTCGACTGACGCACCCTCCGCCGTCGACTGACACACCCTCCAAATCGACTGACCCACCCTCCGCCGTCGACTGACGCACACTCCAAATCGACTGACGCACCCTCCGCCATAGTCCGACGCACACTACTCATTCATTTGACTCACCCTCCGCCGTCGACTGACGCACCCTCCGCCGTCGACTGACGCACCCTCCGCCGTCGACTGACGCACCCTCCGCCGTCGACTGACGCACCCTCCGCCGTCGACTGACGCACCCTCCGCCGTCGTCTGACGCACCCTTCGCCGTCGACTGACGCACCCTCCGCAATCGTCTGACGCACCCTCCGCAATCGTCTGACGCACCCTCCGCCATCTACTGACGCACCCTCCGCCATCTACTGACGCACCCTCCGCCATCTACTGACGCACCCTCCGCCATCTACTGACGCACCCTCCGCCATCTACTGACGCACCCTCCGCCATCTACTGACGCACCCTCCGCCATCTACTGACGCACCCTCCGCCATCTACTGACGCACCCTCCGCCATCGACTGACGCACCCTCCGCCATCGACTGACGCACCCTCCGCCATCGACTGACGCACCCTCCGCCATCGACTGACGCACCCTCCGCCATCCACTGACACACCCTCCGCCATCCACTGACACACCCTCCGCCATCTACTGACGCACCCTCCGCCATCGACTGACGCACCCTCCGCCATCGACTGACGCACCCTCCGCCATCGACTGACGCACCCTTCGCATCCACTGACGCACCCTCCGCCATCGACTGACACACCCTCCACCATCCACTGACACACCCTCCACCATCGACTGACACACCCTCCACCATCCACTGACACACCCTCCACCATCGACTGACGCACCCTCCGCCATCGACTGACACACCCTCCACCATCCACTGACACACCCTCCACCATCGACTGACACACCCTCCACCATCCACTGACACACCCTCCACCATCGACTGACGCACCCTCCGCCATCGACTGACGCACCCTCCGCCATCGACTGACGCACCCTCCGCCATCGACTGACGCACCCTCCGCCATCCACTGACACACCCTCCGCCATCTACTGACGCACCCTCCGCCATCGACTGACGCACCCTCCGCCATCGACTGACGCACCCTCCGCCATCGACTGACGCACCCTTCGCATCCACTGACGCACCCTCCGCCATCCACTGACACACCCTCCGCCATCCACTGACACACCCTCCGCCATCCACTGACGCACCCTTCGCATCCACTGACACACCCTCCGCCATCCACTGACACACCCTCCGCCATCCACTGACACACCCTCCGCCATCCACTGACGCACCCTTCGCATCCACTGACACACCCTCCGCCATCCACTGACACACCCTCCGCCATCCACTGACACACCATATGCCATCGACTGCTAGCTCGCCATTGACTGACACACCCTACGCCATCGACTGCTAGCTCGCCATCGACTGACACACCCTACGCCATCGACTGCTAGCTCGCCATCGACGTAATGGGCACCCCAGGTTTCGCATTATTATCTTTAAACCTTTTGTCACTAGTTTTTCCCAATGTCAGCCTTTTTTAAGAAATAAAATTGGGCAAAGAGCATCACCATTTCTGTCCGGCAGGTTGTTTGGGAATCGCTCCTTCTGCTACGAGAAGACGCAGCAGTATGACAAGGCCCTGAATGACGCAGAAATCGCCCTCCTCATGGAACCAATGTGGGTCAAAGGTCTCTTTCGTAAAGCCAAGGCTCTCTGTGGACTAAAGGTATTCCCGCTACTGAACCGAACATGGATATTGGCTCCTTGTTTGCACAACAATGGTGGACTTGTGAGAGTACCTCACAACAAAAACAACAACTGTTCTAGGGTTTGTGTTTTAAATTCAAACGTTTAATATGCTTCTGCAGAGGTATAACGATGCTTCCAAAGTCTACAAGGAGGTGTTGAAGCTGGACGGGTCGAGGCGGGAGGCCAAAGAGGCGCTGAACCATACGCAGATGTTGCAACTTATGGTACGACAACCTCTTCTGTCCTCATCATTGACAGTGTTGGCTTACAACCAGTGTTGGGTGGTACAACTCTGGTAGTTGTATGGTGTCCCCAGCTAAATGACAGATAGTTAATAGTAATGGACCCTTTTTGGTCCCATTTGTACACTCTGTTACATTAACATTTAACATTATACATGAGGGCCAATGGATTAAATGGGGGTCTGTAGCGTAACGCATGTCAAACTAGGGGTCCTTGAAATTCCACACTTATCCGAGGTTGGCTCGCAGGGGCAGCAGCCTAAGCAGGGGACTTCCCTGTCCCCAGCCATTTCGTCCAGCTACTCCCGGGGGATCCCGAGGCGTTCCCAGGCCAGCCGGGAGACAGTCTTCCCAACGTGTCCTGGGTCTTCCCCGTGGCCTCCTAATGGTCGGAAGTGCCCGAAACACTTCCCTAAGGAGGCGTTTGGTTGGCATCCTGACCAGATGCCCGAAAAACCTCATCTGGCTCCTCTCCATGAGCAGGAGCCGCTGCTTTAGTTTGAGTTTTGCCCAGATAACAGAGCACCCTATCTCTAAGGGAGAGTCCCGCCACACGGTGGAGGAAACTCATTTGGGCCGCTTGTACCCGTGATCTTGTCCTTTCAGTCATAACCCAAAGCTCATGACCATAGGTGAGGACGGGAACGTAGATCGACCGGTAACTTGAGAGCTTTGCCTTCCGGCTCAGCTCCTTCTTCACCACAACAGATCGGTACAACGTCCGCATTACTGAAGACGCCGCACCGATCCGCCTGTCGACCTCAAGATCCACTCTTCCCTCACTCGTGAACAAGACTCTGAGGTACTTGAACTCCTCCACTTGGGGCAGGGTCTCCTCTCCAACCCGGAGATGGCACTTCATCCTCGAAAATAAAATGGGTAAGGACTACCTGGGTATGACGTTAAACTACATCCAGGCATGAGATGGGAGGTTGTGTGTGGGGTTAGTGAGTCCCAACTTAAGTCTATAAAATCCACACAAAGAACTGTTTGCACCTTCTCTTGTGACTGGCGGGCGGTCAGCCCCATAAAGCTGAGCGGGTCCCTTGGTAAATGGTGCACGGACAACAAACAGGACGGACTAAGTTCAACAGCCCAGTCAGGCAACTAGTCTAGGAGAAGGATCTCTGATATAAAATACCCCTTCCAAGCCAGCGTGGAAGGTGTAGGCTAATAACCAGCATGAAAAGTACGCCAAATGGCAGAAACATGCTGAGGCTTTCGTCCAGCAGTGGACTGACAACGGCTGATGATGATGAAGCAATAGTGTGAGAGTCCAGTCCATAGTGGATCTAACATAATAGTGTGAGAGTCCAGTCCATAGTGGATCTAACATGATAGTGAGAGTCCAGTCCATAGTTGATCTAACATAATAGTGAGAGTCCAGTCCATAGTTGATCTAACATAATAGTGAGAGTCCGGTCCATAGTGGATCTAACATAATAGTGTGAGAGTCCGGTCCATAGTGGATCTAACGTACTAGTGTGAAAGTCCGGTTCATAGTGGATCTAACATAATAGTGTGAGAGTCCAGTCCACAGTGGATCTAACATAATAGTGAGAGTCCAGTCCATAGTGGATCGAACATAATAGTGAGAGTCCAGTCCATAGTGGATCCATCATAATAGTGAGAGTCCAGTCCATAGTGGATCTAACATAATAGTGTGAGAGTCCAGTCCATAGTGGATCTAACATAATAGTGAGAGTCCAGTCCATAGTGGATCTAACATAATAGTGAGAGTCCAGTCCATAGTGGATCTAACATAATAGTGAGAGTCCAGTCCATAGTGGATCTAACATAATAGTGAGAGTCCAGTCCATAGTGGATCTAACATAATAGTGTGAGAGTCCAGTCCATAGTGGATCTAACATAATAGTGTGAGAGTCCAGTCCATAGTGGATCTAACATAATAGTGAGAGTCCAGTCCATAGTGGATCTAACATAATAGTGTGAGAGTCCAGTCCATAGTGGATCTAACATAATAGTGTGTGAGTCCAGTCCATAGTGGATCTAACATAATAGTGTGAGAGTCCAGTCCATAGTGGATCTAACATAATAGTGTGAGTCCAGTCCATAGTGGATCTAACATAATAGTGTGAGTCCAGTCCATAGTGGATCTAACATAATAGTGTGAGTCCAGTCCATAGTGGATCTAACATAATAGTGAGAGTCCAGTCCATAGTGGATCTAACATAATAGTGAGAGTCCAGTCCATAGTGGATCTAACATAATAGAGTGAGAGTCCAGTCCATAGTGGATCAAACATAATAGTGAGAGTCCAGTCCATAGTGGATCTAACATAATAGTGTGAGAGTCCAGTCCATAGTGGATCTAACATAATAGTGTGAGAGTCCAGTCCATAGTGGATCTAACATAATAGTGTGAGAGTCCAGTCCATAGTGGATCAAACATAATAGTGAGAGTCCAGTCCATAGTGGATCTAACATAATAGTGTGAGAGTCCAGTCCATAGTGGATCTAACATAATAGTGTGAGAGTCCAGTCCATAGTGGATCTAACATAATAGTGTGAGAGTCCAGTCCATAGTGGATTTAACATAATAGTGAAAGAGTCCAGTCCATAGTGGATCTAACATAATAGTGTGAGTCCAGTCCATAGTGGATCTAACATAATAGTGTGAGAGTCCAGTCCATAGTGGATCTAACATAATAGTGTGAGAGTCCAGACCATAGTGGATCTAACATAATAGTGTGAGAGTCCAGTCCATAGTGGATCTAACATATTATTGTGAGAGTCCAGTCCATAGTGGATCTAGCATAATAGTGTGAGAGTCCAGTCCATAGTGGATCTAACATAATAGTGTGAGAGTCCAGACCATAGTGGATCTAACATAATAGTGTGAGAGTCCAGTCCATAGTGGATCTAACATAATAGTGAGAGTCCAGTCCATAGTGGATCTAACATAATAGTGAGAGTCCAGTCCATAGTGGATCTAACATAATAGTGAGAGTCCAGTCCATAGTGGATCTAACATAATAGTGAGAGTCCAGTCCATAGTGGATCTAACATAATAGTGTGAGAGTCCAGTCCATAGTGGATCTAACATAATAGTGTGAGAGTCCAGTCCATAGTGGATCTAACATAATAGTGAGAGTCCAGTCCATAGTGGATCTAACATAATAGTGTGAGAGTCCAGTCCATAGTGGATCTAACATAATAGTGAGAGTCCAGTCCATAGTGGATCTAACATAATAGTGTGTGAGTCCAGTCCATAGTGGATCTAACATAATAGTGTGAGAGTCCAGTCCATAGTGGATCTAACATAATAGTGAGAGTCCAGTCCATAGTGGATCTAACATAATAGTGAGAGAGTCCAGTCCACAGTTGATCTAACATAATAGTGAGAGTCCAGTCCATAGTGGATCTAACATAATAGTGAGAGTCCAGTCCATAGTGGATCTAACATAATAGTGAGAGAGTCCAGTCCACAGTTGATCTAACATAATAGTGAGAGTCCAGTCCATAGTGGATCTAACACAAAGAGTGTGTCTCTGCCTGGTTGCAGGAAATGGGCTTCACCCAGGAGGAGAGCACCGAGGCCTTGCAAAGCCACGACACCTTAGAGGCCGCCATTAACGCCCTTTTCGACTGCGACCGTCCGCCTTGTCCAGCAGGTGAAATTGAACGTCCGAAACCTTTGAATACTTCCGTTGCTAAATGTTGACGTATTTGAGTCTCCTGCTCTGTGACAGCGGGGGCAGATGAGCAGGACGGAGAGTGGATGGTCCAACAAGCAAACAAGCCTCCAACGCGGGGCGCCAAAGAAGTACGGAGTTCGGCCCAAAGTCAAGGCAAAACTCGGCAAAAATCGTAAGTGGAACCTACAGCCTCTCTCATTTGTTCCCCCCCACACTAAAAATGTTTGTTTCAAAAGGGATGTTTTCCAGGTTTGGGTGGGTTACCTGGCACCTACCGTCACCTACCGCATGCTCTATGAGCTCTTCAGCAGGTACCCAGAGATGAATGTGGAGTAAATCTACAAACCCCGTTTCCATATGAGTCGGGAAATTGTGTTTGATGTAAATATAAACAAAATAGAATCATTTGCAAATCCTTTTCAAGCCATATTCAGTTGAATATGCTACAAAGACAACATATTTGATGTTCAAACTCATAAACATCAACTTTAGAATTTGATGCCAGCAATACGTGACAAAGAAGTTGGGAAAGGTGGCAACAAATACTGATAAAGTTGAGGAATGCTCATCAAACACTTATGTGGAACATCCCACAGGTGTACAGGCTAATTGGGAACAGGTGGGTGCCATGATTGGGTATAAAAAAAAGCACCCCGAAAAATGCTCAGTCTTTCACAAGAAAGGATGGGGCGAGGTACACCCCTTTGTCCACAACTGTGTGAGCAAATAGTTCAAGAACAACGTTTCTCAAAGTGCAATTGCAAGAAATTTAGGGATTTCAACATCTACGCTCCATAATATCATCAAAAGGTTGAGAGAATCTGGAGAAATCACTCCACGTAACCAACATTGAATGACCGTGACCTGTACTGTATCGAAAACCGACATCGATCTCTAAAGGATATCACCACATGGTCTCAGGAACACTTCAGAAAACCACTGTCACTAAAAAAAAGTTGGTCGCTACATCTGTAAGTACTTGTATAGCCATTTCTACCTTCAAGGTACTCAAAGCGCTTTGACACTACTTCCACATTCACACACACATTCACACACTGATGGAGGGAGCTGCCATGCAAGGCGCTAACCAGCACCCATCAGGAGCAAGGGTGAAGTGTCTTGCTCAAGGACACAACGGACGTGACGAGGTTGGTACTAGGTGGAGATTGAACCAGGGACCCTCGGGTTGCGCACGGCCACTCTCCCACTGCGCCAGCTCTACTATGCAAAGCAAAAGCCATTTATCAACAACATCCAGAAAACGCCGCAGTCTTCTCTGGGCCCGAGATCATCTAAGATGGACTGATGCAAAGTGGAAAAGTGTTCTGTGGTCTTGACGAGTCCACATTTCAAATTGTCTTTGGAAATATTCCACATGGTGTCATCCGGACCAAAGGGGAAGTGAACCATCCAGACTGTTATCGACGCAAAATTGATAAGCCAGCAGCTGTGATGGTATGGGGGTGCAGTGGGAGAGTGGCCGTGTGCAACCCAAGGGTCCCTGGTTCAATCCCCACCTAGTACCAACCTCGTCACGCCCGTTGTGTCCTTGAGTAAGACACTTCACCCTTGCTCCTGATGGGTGCTGGTTGGCGCCTTGCATGGCAGCTCCCTCCATCAGTGTGTGAATGTGTGTGTGAATGGATGAATGTGGAAGTAGTGTCAAAGCACTTTGAGTACCTTGAAGGTAGAAAAGCACTATAAAAGTACAACCCATCCATCCATCCATTTTCTACCGCTTATTCCCTTTCGGGGTCGCATTTATCATTATTTATTTATTTATTTATTATTAGTGCCCAAGACATGGGTAACTTACACATCTGTGAAGGCACCATTAATGCTGAAAGGTACATACAGGTTTTGGAACAACATATGCTGCCATCTTTTTCATGGACGCCCCTGCTTATTTCAGCAAGACAATGCCGAGCCACATTCAGCACGTGTTACAACAGCGTGGCTTCATAAAAAAAAAAGAGCGCGGGTACTTTCCTGGCCCGCCTACAGTCCAGACCTGTCTCCCATGGAAAATGTGTGAAGCGTAAAATAGGACAGCGGCGACCCCGGACTGTTGAAGGACTGAAGCTCTACATAAAACAAGAATGGGAAAGTGAAGTGAATCATATTTATATAGCGCTTTTCTCTAGTGACTCAAAGCGCTTTACATAGTGAAACCCAATATCTAAGTGACATTTAAACCAGTGTGGGTGGCACTGGGAGCAGGTGGGTAAAGCGTCTTGCCCAAGGACACAACGGCAGTGACTAGGATGGCGGGAGCGGGAATCGAACCTGCAACCCTCAAGTTGCAGGCACGGCCGCTCTACCAACCGAGCTATGCCGCCCCATGAAAGAATTCCACTTTCAAAGCTTCAACAATTAGTTTCCTCAGTGTTGTTCAAAGAAAAGGTGATGTAACACAGTGGTGAACATGCCCTTTCCCAACTACTTTGGCACGTGTTGCAGCCATGAAATTCTAAGTTAATTATTATTTATGAGTTTGAACATCAAATATGTTGTCTTTGTAGCATATTCAACTGAATATGGCTTGAAAAGGATTTGCAAATCATTGTATTCTGTTTATATTTACATCAAACGCAATTTCCCAACTCAAATGGAAACAGGGTTTGTAGATTCCAACTGCTTTGACCTGACAGATTTCTGAAGTCCCACAGAAGAAGACCTGGTCAAGTAGGTTTCTGTGTTCTTCCTTAGAGTGGGGCCAGTGTACAAGGTGAAGATGCTGCTGGATCAACAAACCGCCTACATAAACTACGCCCGAGAAGAGGACTGTGCGGAAGCTATACGGCGTATTCACGTACGTGTCCGCACCAGAACTGTACTTTGACCGGGTCAAACTAAAAAAAAGGGAAAGTCCTGCTAATAATCCTCGGGTCGGGAGGGAAGTTCTGCCTTCCCTCACTTGTTCACGAGTGAGGGAAGACTTGAACGGGAGATTGACGGACGGTCTGTTGTGGTTGAGAAGGTTTACAGGTTCCTACCCTCACCCACGGTCACGAGCTTTGGGTCATGACCGAGAGGACAAGGTCGTCTCCTCCACAGGGTGTCTGGGATCACCCTCAGGGACAGATTGAGGACCTCGGTCTTCCAGGAGAGACTCAGAGTCTCAGTGAAGTTGTCACGTTAAGTAAATGGTAAATAAGAACAGAATACAAGGATTTGCGAATCCTTTTCAACTTCAACTGAATAGTGAACTAGTGAACTATATTTATATAGCGCTTTTTCTCTAGTGGCTCAAAGCGCTTTACATAGTGACACCCAATATCTCATTTTTACATTTAAAGCAGTGTGGGTGGCACTGGGAGAAGGTGGGTCAAGTGTCTTGCCCAAGGACACAACGGCAGTGACTAGGATGGCGGAAGCGGGGATCGAACCTGCAACCTGAAGTTCAGGGTTTCCCACACATTCATTTATTTGTTACGGCCGCCATAAATAAAAAAAAATATTAAAAATACTATTATGTTGGATCAAATATGGACTGGACTCTCACACTATTATGTTAGATCCACTATGGACTGGACTCTCACACTATTATGTTAGATCCACTATAGACTGGACTCACACTATTATGTTAGATCCACTATGGACTGAACTCTCCCACTATTATGTTAGATCCACTATGGACTGGACTCTCACACTATTATGTTAGATCCACTATGGACTGGACTCTCACTATTATGTTAGATCCACTATGGACTGGACTCTCACACTATTATGTTAGATCCACTACGGACTGGACTATCACTATTATGTTAGATCCACTACGGACTGGACTCTCACTGTAATGTTAGATCCACTACGGACTGGACTATCACTATACTGTTAGATCCACTATGGACTGGACTGTCACACTATTATGTTAGATCCACTATGGACTGGACTCTCACACTATTATGTTAGATCCACTATGGACTGGACTCTCACTATTATGTTAGATCCACTATGGACTGGACTCTCACACTATTATGTTAGATCCACTATGGACTGGACTCTCACTATTATGTTAGATCCACTATGGACTGGACTCTCACACTATTATGTTAGATCCACTATGGACTGGACTCTCACTATTATGTTAGATCCACTATGGACTGGACTCTCACTATTATGTTAGATCCACTGTGGACTGGACTCTCACACTATTATGTTAGATCCACTATGGACTGGACTCTCACTATTATGTTAGATCCACTATGGACTGGACTCTCACACTATTATGTTAGATCCACTATGGACTGGACTCTCACTATTATGTTAGATCCAATATGGACTGGACTCTCACTATTATGTTAGATCCACTATGGACTGGACTCTCACACTATTATGTTAGATCCACTATGGACTGGACTCTCACTATTATGTTAGATCCACTATGGACTGGACTCTCACACTATTATGTTGGATCCACTATGGACTGGACTCTCACACTATTATGTTAGATCCACTATGGACTGGACTCTCACACTATTATGTTAGATCCACTATGGACTGGACTCTCACTATTATGTTAGATCCACTATGGACTGGACTCTCACACTATTATGTTAGATCCACTATGGACTGGACTCTCACACTATTATGTTAGATCCACTATGGACTGGACTCTCACTATTATGTTAGATCCACTATGGACTGGACTCTCACTATTATGTTAAATCCACTAAGGACTGGACTCTCACACTATTATGTTAGATCCACTATGGACTGGACTCTCACACTATTATGTTAGATCCACTATGGACTGGACTCTCACACTATTATGTTAGATCCACTATGGACTGGACTCTCACTATTATGTTAGATCCACTATGGACTGGACTCTCACACTATTATGTTAGATCCACTATGGACTGGACTCTCACACTATTATGTTGGATCCACTATGGACTGGACTCTCACTATTATGTTAGATCCACTATGGACTGGACTCTCACACTATTATGTTAGATCCACTATGGACTGGATTCTCACTATTATGTTAGATCCACTATGGACTGGACTCTCACTATTATGTTAGATCCACTATGGACTGGAGTCTCACAATATTATGTTAGATCCACTATGGACTGGACTCTCACTATTATGTTAGATCCACTATGGACTGGACTCTCACTATTATGTTAGATCCACTATGGACTGGACTCTCACACTATTATGTTGGATCCACTATGGACTGGACTCTCACACTATTATGTTAGATCCACTATGGACTGGACTCTCACACTATTATGTTAGATCCACTATGGACTGGACTCTCACTATTATGTTAGATCCACTATGGACTGGACTCTCACTATTATGTTAGATCCACTATGGACTGGAGTCTCACACTATTATGTTAGATCCACTATGGACTGGACTCTCACTATTATGTTAGATCCACTATGGACTGGACTCTCACTATTATGTTAGATCCACTATGGACTGGACTCTCACACTATTATGTTGGATCCACTATGGACTGGACTCTCACACTATTATGTTAGATCCACTATGGACTGGACTCTTACACTATTATGTTAGATCCACTATGGACTGGACTCTTACACTATTATGTTAGATCCACTATGGACTGGACTCTCACACTATTATGTTAGATCCACTATGGACTGGACTCTCACTATTATGTTAGATCCACTATGGACTGGACTCTCTCACTATTATGTTAGATCCACTATGGACTGGACTCTCACTATTATGTTAGATCCACTATGGACTGGACTCTCACTATTATGTTAGATCCACTATGGACTGGACTCTCACTATTATGTTAGATCCACTATGGACTGGACTTTCACACTATTATGTTAGATCCACTATGGACTGGACTCTCACTATTATGTTAGATCCACTATGGACTGGACTCTCACTATTATGTTAGATCCACTATGGACTGGACTCTCACACTATTATGTTAGATCCACTATGGACTGGACTCTCACTATTATGTTAGATCCACTATGGTCTGGACTCTCACACTATTATAAAAGTAATGGGACTCTGTCTGTGAATGGAGCTTGTAGTGACATATTATTTTAATATGTAAATATTATATAAATATGTAAATATTATATAAATATGTATATAACTATGTACATAAAGTGTTGTAATTATATTCCAACTTCGCGCTCTTCTTGGTCATCGACCTTCCATCCCTCAGGCGGTTCTGCATCAAAAAGTGACAGTGTGTAAAGGATATCACCACATGGGCTCAGAAACACTTCAGAAAACCACTGTCAGTAACTACAGTCGGTCGCTACATCTGTGAGTACAAGTTAAAACTCTACAATTCAAAAGGGAAAGCCATTTATCAACAACACCCAGAAAGGCTGCCGGCTTCGCTGGGCCCGAGCTCATCTAAGATGGACTGATGCAAAGTGGAAAAGTGTTCTGTGGTCTGACGAGTCCACATTTGTAATTGTTTTGAGACAGTATGTTTTGGGGTGGTATAGCTCGGTTGGTAGTTCGATTCCCGCTTCCGCCATCCTAGTCACTGCCGTTGTGTCCTTGGGCAAGACACTTTACCCACCTGCTCCCAGTGCCACCCACACTGCTTTAAATGTAACTTAGATATTGGGTTTTACAATGTAAAGCACTTGAGTCACTAGAGAAAAGCGCTATATAAATATAATTCACTTCACTGAGGAAAAGGACCATCCGGATTGTTCTAGGCGCAAAGTTGAAAAGCCGGCATGAGTATGGGGGTGCATTAGCCCCCCCAAGCCATGGGTAACTTACACATCTGTGAAGGCACCATTCATTCTGGAAGGTACATACAGGTTTTGTCCTCATCCAAGCAACGTTAGCATGGACGCCCCTGCTTATTTCAGCAAGACAAGGCCAAGCCACGTGCAATATGAAGGCTAAAATACGAGGCAGGACAACTTAAGCTGTACATCAAGCAAGAATGGGAAAGAATTCCACCTCAAAAATGCGTCTCCTCAGTTCCCAAACCTTTACTGAGTGTCGTTAAAAGGAAAGGCCATGTAACACACTGGTAAAAAAAATGCCTTTTTTGCAATGTGTTGCTGCCATTAAATTGTAAGTTCATGATTATTTGCCAAAAAGAACATGAAATATCTTGTCTCTGCAGTCTCTTCGATTGAATATAAGTTGAAAAGGATTTTTATTTACCATTTACACAACGTGACAACCTGCGACGAGGGGGCGACTTGTCCAGGGTGTACACTGCCTTCCGCACGATTGTTGCTGAGATAGCCACCAGCGCCCCTCCGCAACCCCAAAGGGAATAAGCGGTAGAAATGGATGGACGGACAACGTGACAACTTCACAAGTATTGGGTTTTGTACTACGGACGCCTCCCTGGTGAGCCGGGACGAGACCTCGGGCCAGACCAAGGACACGGAGGGACTATGTCTCAAAGCTGGCCCGAGAACGCCTCGGTATCACAGCCCCGTAGAACTAGAGGGCGTGGCCGGGGACAGGAAACTCTGGGGGTCTCTGCTTATGCCGACGCCCCCATGACCCGGACTCGAAGTTCTGCAAATGCTTTTCTTTTGCAGGGGATGACGCTGGAGGGGTCTACTCTGGAGGTGCGGTCCCCCATAAGGAGCAACGCTGAACCTGGAATGGCCAAGGCGGAGCTCAGTGACCCGGCCTCTCAACGGAGGTGGGAACGCCTCAAGTTCTGAACATCCTGTTTTGCAGCGTACACTAATCTTAATTATCGTCCACCGCCTAATTCCTGCTGCCGCCCCAAAATCGGAGTTCGTATCCCTGCGTATTTTATACCCTTATGGGCATAACACAAGTACTGTTTACTTCTTGAAATGTTGAAGCGACCCCAAAAGGGACAAGCGGTAGCAAATTGTCAGGTTCAAACACTGATGACATTTATTAAACAGACAAGAAGCAAGGAACCATGCAGAGACAGAGTTCAATTTAGCTCATGAGGAGAACGCATGGAGCTGCACACTTAGTCACGGTTTCGCCCTACGCTCTAAAGTTCAGCTCCCGCCTCCCTCTATTTATTCAGGAGTTCCACAGTCAACATCACTGAGGCCGCCTCTAAAAGGAGTGGTCAAATATATAATGCGAAGCAGGGACAGGACGCACAATACGTGACGGAATGTGCTGGGTGCCTTGTCTCTGTCGTCTTATCTGCGTTGAGGTCCTTGAAGTCCTTGGCTGTTAGCGGGCTAAAATAACGATCACCCCTCAGACAAGAAGTTTCGTCCTTGCACAGATAGAAGAGTCTAACTTGAGCACAATAGCTAATAACGATAGCAACGGACTTAAGCCTACTAAAGTTGTGTGATAATATACATACATGATTAGTCTGACAAAAATGGATGGATGAATGGAAGATGTGTCGGTATCAAAATTACTTGAAATCAATTTTTGGTAGCAGCAAAGTGGTCGTTTGGGTAGATGTTAGCTCTAAAAAGGGTACATCAGCAAGTAAACAGTAGAGTAGGTACTTGATTTTGATAGATGTAATGCTCATAAGGGTATTATTCCAGTAAAATATGCAAAGGTAAGATTTGTCAGTATCAAAATATTACTTGAAATACATTTTTGGCAGCAGCAAAGTGGTCGTTTGGGTAGATTGGGGGAGGGGCGTGGTTAAGAGGGGCGGAGTATATTTACAGCTAGAATTCACCATTTTATATTTATTTATATATAATAAAATATATATTCACTGAAAGTCAAGTATTTCATATATATATATATATATATATATATATATATAAAATAAATACTGGGATTTCAGTGTTCATTTATTTACACGTATACACACACAACACTCATCAACTCATTGTTAAGGGTTGAATTGTCCATCCTTGTTCTATTCTCTGTCACTTTTTTTCCATCCATATGCATGCACAGTAGATGGCAGTATTGTCCCGTTAAGAGTGTCACAACATTGCTGTTTACGGCAGACGAACTGCTTTTCGGTAGATTAAAACGTGACTGCTGTTGTTGTGTGTTGTTACCGCGCTGGGAGGACGTTAATGAAACTGCCCAACAATAAACCCACATAAGAAACCAAGAACTCGCCCTCGATCATTCTACAGTTATAACGTCATTGGGCAGACACGCTGTTTTATATTGTGGGAAAGCGGACGTGAAAACAGGCGGTCCTCACTCAGATCCGCATGGAGCTGGAGGCCACGCCCCCTCCAGCTCCCCCTGAATTTCGGGAGAAAATTTGTGTTTGATGATGAGGCATTAAAAGCCACAGAATGCGAGGGGTCCATCAGACCCACAAAAGCTGGCCGAGTAACAACAATATGAACGTCGCACTGAATATTTCTCGGCCAATTTCTGCATCCCACAGGGATTCTTCTTTTTGTGTTGTCAACACTGTCTGCTCTCATTTTCTCGCACATTTGACCCTCTGACGGAGATAGATATCTACATACATCCATATTTAAGAGTTACCTTTCTATATTCAAAGTCATATTTGAAAACAGCTAGTTTATTCCGTTTGTTCCCTCTCTGTTTGTCCGCTAGTAATCTATGTGTTAACCTTGAAGCTTTAGGATTGTAAGGAGTAGCTATACTCCCTTCTTATCTCTTCTTGTCTCAGGCTTACTTAGCAGAACAACAGATATGTGTATTCGTTCCGGTGGGTGTGGGCGGGGGAGATATTGAAGAAGACAGCGCTTCCGTAGGGTTTTCAGATCAACTAGGCGACGGGAATTGAATGTGTTGTTTTTTAGGTTGGTCCCCCCAAAGCTTTGGAATAAATTGCAAAATACCTATTCGGTTCTGGGCTATCATTTAAACTCAGCTTATGTGTCATCAAAATAACTTGGGATTGACCAGCAATTTAAATTCCCCCGGAGTAACATCTGGTCCAAACGCAACAACCTACACTCTGTCCTCCTCCTGTCTAGGCCTGCTGTGTGTGTGTGTTATGCAGAACATCAATTTCCACATATCTATTAGCGCTGGGTCCCACAGACCCGAACACCCCACAAGGGTTAAGGGCCATATAAATAATCTTTGATTGATATCTGGTCTCAAAAGAACATTATTCAAATTAAAATACTTCTCAAAGTAAAATGTAGGTAAATAATTTCGTAAATCATAGAGATTTAGGTGTTGTTTTTTAGGCCGTATCGAGTCTGGGCTCTAAAAACCATGTCCATTGTCCTCTCCAATCCTGGTGTCCAGATGGTTTCAGAGGGAGTGTTTCTTCTGGAGGACCACCGGGTGCACGCAGGAGGACTGCACCTACCGACACGTGCCCGGGCGCGAGGGCATCGACAAGGACAAGTTCAACAGCTGATCCAAAACAAAACACACGGTGACATGAGCACCATCAGGGTGGTGCCACTGGGATCTGGACTTGGGGTTGGTAATGAGGTCTATGCCTGGACGTGATAGCAGTCAATAACTGGACTGGTTTGCAGATTTTTGCACACCAACTGAGGGGTTAGCACACCTCAACTTTGTTGGATTTTATGTTGTATAGTTGTTGAAATAATGGTATGTACACCGGCAGTCGCCACTAGAGGGCAGCAGGCCGTCGTGTTCCTTTTTTGCTTAACAGATGCTGGGTCTGTCATGGTGGTCCAACTCCTCATTACACTTCTTTCTATCTACTTCTAGAAGAGCAATGTTATCTATTGTCGTCAAAAAGCATGTTGAAGAATATTGGTCAGGAAATGACCAAATTTCAACAGTAAAATTAACATCAGAACCCAATTAATGTTGTCTAAAAAGCATGTTTCAACGTATTTGTGTTGTGGAATATTGGTTGGGAAATGACCAAATTTCAATGGTCAAATCAACGTCAGAACCCAATTAAACGTTGTATTATTGTTGTAGAATATTGGTCAGGAAATTACCAAATTTCAACAATAAAATTAACGTCAGAACCGAATTAAACGTTGTATTATTGTTGTAAAATATTGGTCAGGAAATGACCAAATTTCAACAGTAAAATTAACGTCAGAACCCAATTAAACGTTGTATTATTGTTGTAGAATATCGGTCAGGAAATGACCAAATTTCAACAATAAAATTAACATCAGAACTCACTCAAACGTATTATTGTTGTAGAATATTGGTCAGGAAATGACCAAATTTCAACAGTAAAATTAACGTCAGAACCCAATTAAACGTTGTATTATTGTTGTAGAATATTGGTTGGGAAATGACCAAATTTCAACAGTAAAATTAACGTCAGAACCCAATTAAATTTTCTATTATTGTTGTTGAATATTGGTTGGGAAATGATCAAATTTCAACGGTCAAATCAACATCAGAACCCAACATTGATTAAATGTTGGAAATGACCAAATTTCAACGGTAAAATTAACGTTAGAACCCAATTAAACGTTGTCTAAAAGCATGAGTCAACGTTGTATTTGTGTTGTGGAATATTGGTTGGGAAATGACCAAATTTCAACGGTAAAATTAACGTTAGAACCCAATTAAACGTTGTCTAAAAGCATGAGTCAACGTTGTATTTGTGTTGTGGAATATTGGTTGGGAAATGACCAAATTTCAACGGTAAAATCAACGTCAGAACCCAACATTGAATAAATGTCGTCAAGAAGCATGTTGTAGAATATTGGTCAGGAAATGACCAAATTTCAACAATAAAATTAACGTCAGAACCCAATTAAACGTTGTATTATTGTTGTAGAATATTGGTCAGGAAATGACCAAATTTCAACAGTAAAATTAACGTCAGAACCCAATTAAACGTTGTATTATTGTTGTGGAATATTGGTCAGGAAATGACCAAATTTCAACGGTAAAATTAACGTCAGAACCCAATTAAATGTTGTATTATCGTTGTTGAATATTGGTTGGGAAATGACCAATTTTCAACGGTCAAATCAACATCAGAACCCAGCATTGATTAAATGTTGGAAATGACCAAATTTCAACTGTAAATTTAACATTAGAACCCAATTAAACGTTGTATTATTGTTGTAGAATATTGGTTGGGAAATGACCAAATTTCAACGGTAAAATTAACGTTAGAACCCAATTAAACGTTGTCTAAAAGCATGAGTCAACGTTGTATTTGTGTTGTGGAATATTGGTTGGGAAATGACCAAATTTCAACGGTCAAATCAACGTCAGAACCCAACATTGAATAAATGTCGTCAAGAAGCATGTTGTAGAATATTGGTCAGGAAATGACCAAATTTCAACAATAAAATTAACGTCAGAACCCAATTAAACGTTGTATTATTGTTGTAGAATATTGGTCAGGAAATGACCAAATTTCAACAGTAAAATTAACGTCAGAACCCAATTAAACGTTGTATTATTGTTGTGGAATATTGGTCAGGAAATGACCAAATTTCAACGGTAAAATTAACGTCAGAACCCAATTAAATGTTGTATTATCGTTGTTGAATATTGGTTGGGAAATGACCAATTTTCAACGGTCAAATCAACATCAGAACCCAGCATTGATTAAATGTTGGAAATGACCAAATTTCAACTGTAAATTTAACATTAGAACCCAATTAAACGTCTTAAAGCATGTTTCAACGTTGTATTTGTGTTGTGGAATATTGGTTGGGAAATGACCAAATTTCAACGGTAAAATTAACGTTAGAACCCAATTAAACGTTGTCTAAAAGCATGAGTCAACGTTGTATTTGTGTTGTGGAATATTGGTTAGGAAATGACCAAATTTCAACGGTCAAATCAACGTCAGAACCCAACATTGAATAAATGTCGTCAAGAAGCATGTTGTAGAATATTGGTCAGGAAATGACCAAATTTCAACAATAAAATTAACGTCAGAACCCAATTAAACGTTGTATTATTGTTGTAGAATATTGGTCAGGAAATGACCAAATTTCAACAGTAAAATTAACGTCAGAACCCAATTAAACGTTGTATTATTGTTGTGGAATATTGGTCAGGAAATGACCAAATTTCAACGGTAAAATTAACGTCAGAACCCAATTAAATGTTGTATTATCGTTGTTGAATATTGGTTGGGAAATGACCAATTTTCAACGGTCAAATCAACATCAGAACCCAGCATTGATTAAATGTTGGAAATGACCAAATTTCAACTGTAAATTTAACATTAGAACCCAATTAAACGTCTTAAAGCATGTTTCAACGTTGTATTTGTGTTGTGGAATATTGGTTGGGAAATGACCAAATTTCAACGGTAAAATTAACGTCAGAACCCAATTAAATGTTGTATTATCGTTGTTGAATATTGGTCAGGAAATGACCAAATTTCAACGGTAAAATTAACATCAGAACCCAATTAAACGTTGTATTATTGTTGTGGAATCTTGGTTGGGAAATGACCAATTTTCAACGGTCAAATCAACGTCAGAACCCAACATTGATTAAATGTTGGAAATGACCAAATTTCAACGGTAGAATTAACATCAGAACCCAATTAAACGTTGTCTAAAAGCATGTGTCAACGTTGTATTTGTGTTGTGGAATATTGGTTGGGAAATGACCAAATTTCAGCGGTAAAATTAACGTCAGAACCCAATTAAATGATGTGGTCCTGATGGCTTCATCTGGCCAGGATCTTCAGCTCTTACTGGATCGGTTCGCAGCAGAGTGTGAAGCGACCGGGATGTCCATGGTCCATGGTCCTCGCCCGGAAAAGGTTGGAGTGCCATCTCCGGGATGTGGAGGAGACCCTGTCCCAAGTTGAGGAGTTCGAGTACCTCGGAGTCTTGTTCACGAGTGAGGGAAGAGTGGATCGTGAAGTCAAGAGGCGGATCGGTGCGGCGTCTTCAGTAATGCGGACGCTGTATCGATCCGTTGTGGTGAAGAAGGAGCTGGAAAGCTCTCAATTTACCGGTCGATCTACGTTCCCATCCTCACCTATGGTCATGAGCTTTGGGTTATGACCGGAAGGATAAGATC